>NC_069502.1:216355214-216633478 GCF_027579735.1 Bombina bombina
TAAAACCTTTTTTGCAATGGTGATTTGGCACTTAAATGTTCTGAGCATTCTTGAGGGTGAAGCTCAAAATGTCACAACATGGAAATGTTCAAATCATAATAACTCTGTGTTAGTGATTCTAAAAGTTTTGCAATTGTGATGGTAGCAGAAATAAGTCCCTTTATTGGATGAATGATACTGGATGTTGTGCTATTTTTTTATTTTTTATTTATATTTAAAGTTAGGATTTAAATGTTTATTTTGGAGGAGTAACTTTGTCATGGGGATGTTATTTTGAGATGATAGGAGTGTTTAGAAATAGGGAATGAATGCACTGGTGGGAGATCATTGTTATGTGGACAACTTGGTTAGTCATGTTTTTATCAAGCAGGGGTCACTTGCAGGCACATGTAAGTTTAAGTTAGGGAAACAAGGGATAATATAACTTGAAGATTTAGCATTGCAGAAACTAACAAGAGGAGGTAGACTTTAGTTAGAATAAATGGCTTGGGTAGATCCTAAAAATAGAACATTGATGAAATGGCAGATTCTATGCTTAAGACAATTGTGTTGAAGGAGAATGCACAGTTATGGTTTTTGTGTAAGAAGAGTCCTGGGGGAATTACATGTAGTGGGGAAAATCTGGTGAGTAACATGGATACTAGTAAATAAAGAACAGCACAATTTTCATATTATTTTGCGAGTTGGAAAAAAGGGGTTCTGCAACCCCTTTCAGTTACAATCAAAATCAGAAATGTTTCAACATTGATTAAAAGCTTTATGTAGCCCAAAACTTTGCAGTTTTTTTATGTTTTTTTATTTATTAATTAATTCATTGAAATATTACTGCACCATGCAGATAAGATTATCTTACCTTTAAATACCAGGATAACAGAGGTGTGTCCTTGAATATTTCTGTCATATTCAAAGGTAAGAAGTAGATATTATCAAAAGATGAAAGTGATGGGTAACTTGCTCGTACTCTTTTCTGATCATCTGAAGATGTAACATTGACCAAGCTTTTTACAAAGAGAACTATAGGCCTATCATGGTGCACACGGGCTGCAGACTCAAGAGCACATATGACTAAGTGAGAAGGTTTCAGAACATCAGAGGTCTCCAAAAATATGATGCTATTTCCTTGATTTAGAGGGTTGTATGGCTTTATAGTCTTTAGGTTGCTGTTTTCTCTCGAGAGCAAATATGTCAATGAGGTAAAGTTTTCTTTATATGTCCCTTTATATAAGTAGCCTAAGGCTACCAGAAACAATATCGAAACAAAGACATATAAGGTACGTATAGAAATGAACATGGTAGCAGTGTGTGATGATCAGTCTGCAGGAGAAAAAATAAAAAAAGCTTAATTGAAGTTAGTTGATAAAAGAGTTAGTGTAATTTAAATAAAAACAACAAATAAGATGTTTTAAATTCTAATTTAGTTTGAGAAAGCACCTTGTCCATTTCCATACCTGAAATTCACTCCATAGGGAATATTTGTTTTCAGTGGTCAAAGGTTTTGAAGTTTTACTGAACCTTAAAGTGATGTTAAATCCGAACATTTAAAAAATGCAAGGATTTACCATCACTAAGAATAAACTGTAGTTTCAGGGATCATTTTTTAAAAAAGGGTTCTAAACTCACCCTTTCTGTGCCGCAGCAGCTCGCTAAACTCAGGGTCTCCTGCCACCCATGGCACAGCGCTCTTCTTCAATGAGGTGACATTTTCACCTCTAAACAAATAAGCGGTGCATGTCATCTACAGTGTTCTAAATTCTAGCATGGCTATTGGTCTCTAAATTTACTAGTCTAGCCACAATGTTTGATACACTCTGTCACTCCACTATAGTAGGGATATTCTGTCTCTTTTACATAAAATTATTTAAGATTCTACTTATATTCTTATACAAATAAAATGTGAAGATTACTTAAATAAAAGATCTCTCAGCAAGGCTGGAATTCAATATTTAGATCCTGCATGATGTGAACTGTTAAAATGTTCTCTTATCGCCAAATTTTGCTGTGAGATCATTATTAAAACCACATAAGGTTATATTTTAGATAGGACTCCTGATATCTTTTTTGCTGCCTTACCCTTTTCAATATGTTATCTAATTGCACAAAGCTATAGTGAATCATGTCTTCTTGACATCGCTAAATACCGATAGCATACACTAGTGAAATGCTTGTGCAATGCCTCACCCTTCTCACTGACGGCCAAGGTGGTGGACAGGTTAAGGAGCAGCAGTCTTATGACCGCTGCTTCTGAACCTTAGTTTCAGGCAAGCCTGAAATGATAGGCCTCCGAAGCCGCATCAGCTGTTTAATAAATGGAGCTTATAATGAAGTTTTCCTTTTATAATATCAGGATTTACATGTTTTTTATGATAAAATATACACATATTTTGTAAGCAGCTTCTTCAGATTATATAAAATTATCATGAGGTCATCATATTTGATATTTTAAAAATATTACCCATTTTCACATTTGCCCAAAGCGCACAAATATTTGTATTACTAAATGTTTTGCTAGTTTAGAGAAATATGGAACTTTAATCACTAATGAATATCCCTTGGTTGCTACTTTAAATTTGAAATGTGGTGTCTTATAATATATTTATATGGCGAGGTGGTAAAAAAAAAAGCCTCTTTAAAAGTTCCAGGACCCCCAAAACAGAACCTGTGCTGTGACAATTATTTAGCAGCTGGGCAGACACAGGATCACTCATTTGAAAGTGAAGGTGTATGTGTTTAAAATAAGGGGTCTTAAGTTTGTCTGTGTATTGTGTTGGCAACATAAGGGATAACCCAGTCCCTGATGTTGTTCTATTTGAATAAAGTTCTGTCAGATAAACATTCTTTTCATTGGGATCAGCTGATACCCGCCTCTCTGAAAGAGGAGGCTCTCATTCTTCAAAGAGAGATTACTAGTCATAATGTAGTATTTATTTTAGGTTTCTAAGATCCCTTTTATATCTCAGAGAACAATAAAAGTCACCTAATATAAAGGTATTGTGATTTATATCGCAATTGTCTGTTGTTTAAAGTGGCATGAAACCCCTCATTTGAAAATTAGTAATCCCCTCTTTCATTTTAGGGGTATTGTGTATATGTCTGCTGTATGTAGTCTTAGGACGAGATTACGAGTAGCGTGCTAACTATTGTGTGTGAGTGAAAAGGGCTTTACTGTGTTTTTTTTGCGTTTTAGAAGTAGCGTGTGTATTATGAATTGAAAGCAAGTGCGCAATCGAATTTAACGTTCGTCAGTTTAGTGCTACTTTAGAGCTCAGGTTAACTGTTACGCTCAAATTAAAAGTTTCACTAAACACATCAAAAATATATTACACAGTATAGTTACACACATTATAAAACTGTCTAATAAAAATAATTTAAAAAAGCATAAAAAGTTGGGGTCGGAGCTAGCCTGTGAACGGCACAGACACGTCTTTTCGGAGCTCTCACTCATACTAATATTATACCTATTTTCACTGAGTATTCAGGTGAGACAAACTTGACTAACTCACTTGGACACTGCCTATAAGCACCTGAAGCCTAAGGAACAACCGAGCCGAGTGATTTCACTGAATAGGAGCCGCAAGATATAACTCCTGTACGGCGCGGCCCTGATCCTGGGAAGTACTGAACTCTCCTCATGGCAATATAACTTTTTTCGAATGGATCTAGATAATAAATTGGAGGTTTGAGTCTGAACATAGAGAACTTTAACTATTGGTATCAGGATCGGGGCTGAAGAACCCCCGCTATCTCCAGTACATCTACTAAGTGGGTCGCAGCACTATACTCTGATGGTGCATGTGGAGGAACCCTTCTACATGCGGCATAATGCTACGCACCAATATGGACCTATGACCATTATCACCTTGTCTATTCTAGTAATGCATAGGTCCGGTATTGGTTAAAAACAGACTATTTACTTTATTTACACTGGGTGACTAAGAGCTTACGCCCTCATTACTACGGACCTTGGTGTAATTACTGTGTTACTTTCCTCTTCTCAGCGGTTAGTGGAATTCTACTGTTAAAACAGAGGTGGCAGCTACATCTTTCTAGTTAATTAATTTATGTTCCTTTTAACACTTTCTAGGTTTATATGGCTCTTAGCGTTTACAAGAATTAGAAGCTCATAGGTATATTTGAATGTTTGTATATCCTAGTCATTACTGTTCTCTATGTAACTTGTACCTTCATTGAGGGGATTTGTAAACCCTTAACATTACATATGAGCTGACTGCAGAATAGGTTTACTCCCCTTATACATCTTTTGAAGCTACTCTTGTTTGCATGACCTCTAAAGAGCATCTGCAGGGAATATATTTAAAAGTATACATAAGAGTACTCTTAACTTACTGAATTCCTAGACCCATATTATTTATCTATCACTACTTCTATTATTGAGCAGCTCTAGCTGTTTTAAAAGGTTTATATGTGATTTCACACCGGCTTGCTCCGGTTACAGCACAGGATGATATTATGTAAATCACACTCTGATTTCATACTGGTTTATTGTCTACTATTTAGGTTCTCTTAGTGTTTACAAGAATTAGAAACTTATAGGTATATTTGAATGTTTGTATATTCTAGCCATTACTGTTTTTTTATGTAACTTGTACCTTCATTGAGGGGATTTGTAAACCCCTAACATTACATATGTGCTGACCGCAGAATAGGTTTACTCCCCTTATGCTTCTTTTGAAGCTACTCCTGTTTACATGACCTCTAAAGAATATCTACAGGGGATATATTTAAAAAGTATATATAAGGGTACTCTTACCGTACTGACTCCCTAGACCCATATTATTTATCTATAACTACTTCTATTATTGAGCAGCTCTAACTGTTTTAAAAGGTTTATATGTTATTTCACACTGGCTTGTTTCGGTTATAGCACAAGATGATATTATGTAAAGCACACTCTGACCTCATACTGGTTTATTATTTCCTAATTAGGTTTACCTACTGTCCATGAATCTGCTATATCTTTACCTCTCCATAATTCCCCTATACCCTGAGCTCTACAGCCATATTGCAGGATACCTAACAATATAAATGGGTATAATTTGCTATAGAGGGAGGTATGGAGAGAATACTAACAGCCTTTATTTTGGGAAAACTGCACTATATACCGCACCTGTATTTAGCATTTAGCTATCCAAAGGGATATCTAAGGCAAAGGATAATTATGATTTGCAACTAAACTAGTTCATTTTTGTGGCAGTGCATTATTATGACGAGGTTACATTAATAGAGTCATCAACTTACACCACCCCCTCTCAAGGTCCTAACTAGAGCGGATCTCGCTCACTCCCATTATACATATGATAGTAGTTCTATATGCTATTACTATAAATATCTTATAGGCTACTATACTTCCCAACTGATATGATATTATCCACACATTTGTCATCTATATTTAGAACTAATGTATACTATTCTCAGCATGCTATGTTATATTATTCTCTCATGATGACCTTAGTACCTTATATGGCTCCTATATCTTTAGCTATTAAATAATACATTATCATAAGGCCCAAGCATTGTACGTTTCATAAATATTAACCCTTGAATTATTGTAATACTATGGTAATTGATGGTGTACATTACATAGGCCAGTCAATATCATGTCACCTGAGGTCTAACAGAGACAGCCTGTCTTACATTTTAATTCCTATGTTATCCCCATTTATAACTCCCATCTTTTATATACCAAAGCCACCTGTGAGGAATGCATTACAAGCCTTACTATACTTATGTTTCTAGACAAGTGTACTCCCTAGCCTGAATTTGGTATTAGGACAACTCACCTGTTCTAGCTGGTCCCCTCTCCTCCCTTTCCCGCTGGTACTTGTTGCCTGTGGGTCATACCCCCATTCCTTTTACCCACAATGCCTAAAACTGGCATTTCCCCAGGAGAGGGACTCATCCTAAAATCCTCTAATTATTCTTACCCTCTATGCACTAGAATAGTGAGGACCTTTTATTCCTTTATTTTTCCTTTACTATAACATCTCAAGGGTTAAGTATAGTGCTGCTCACAACATCTACCCTCCTCAATTGTCTCCCACTCTACAATTTTAACTAGCTCCGCCCCCCCCTCCACCCCTCCCCGTCTTATTCAAAGCGGCTCTTGCCCGCTGAAATCCCCCCCCCAAAAAAAAAAAATCCGGTCCAAAAGTGACCATTTCCAACGTCAATTTCCTCTCTGTACCCATAAGCTTTGTTGGGTTCAAAAGTAACCCTCCTTTTTAATAGAGGAACCCATTACGGAAAATAACATAAAATAGAGGTTCAAGATGACTACCTATACAGATTCAATGTAATACTTTTGCTTTACTCAATGTATATCTTTTTGTCATATAATTTGTCATTTATATTTCAAGGTATTTCATTTATGTTGTATTATTCTCATAACCTCAATAAAAAAAAAATCATAAAAAGTTATAAGGGCTCAAACATATGAGGTCTCAGATGTTAGAAAAAATAGCACGCAAAAGGGCTTTAACATATAGATACATACATACAGTATACATGTCTAAATATTTATATGTATATATACAGTATATATATATATATATATATATATATATATATATATATATATATATATATATATATATATATAGTAGAGAGTGTTGTAGGACAGGATCCAGTGGCAATTCTAAACATCCCAAACAATGACAGCCAGCACAAGAGATTACAAATAACACCATTTAATTGTTACAAAAACATAACGTTTCGGCCCCACTAGGAAGCCTTGGTCACATGAAGCAAGTCACATTAGACAGTCTAATGTGACTTGCTTCATGTGACCAACATGTGACCAAGGCTTCCTAGTGTTTGTTTGGGATGTTTAGGATTGACATCGGATCCTGTCCTACAATACTGTCTACTATTTGGATTCATATTGGCCGTGCACAGAGTGGTTGTGATTGCTGGTGAGTGCTGATTTTCTGTACATATTTACAGTATATATATATATATATATATATATATATATATATATATATAGATAGATAGATAGATATACTGTAGATATAAATATATAAACATTTATATATGTACATATGTATTTATGAATTTATATTTAAATATATGTATATACACACATAGGGGTTATCTATCAAGCCGTCAGGCGGGCAATGATTTGGCAACGAGAGATCAAGCAATAAGGTAAACTCAGATTTGAGAGGGTTTAGCAGAGATGTTGTCAGGCAAGCAAAGTTTATTAACAGTATATCAGGCAGCAAAGTATCCTCAGGTTTGAAAGGGTTAAACAGAGACATGGTCAACCAAGCAAAGTGCGTTAACAGTATATCAGTCAGCAAAGTATATTCAGGTTTGAAAGGGTTAAACAGAGATGTGGTCAAGCAAGCTTCAGAGGCAAAGGATGTTGCTAAGCAACGCAGCAACAGAGCCGCAGAAGCGAGGAGCGTGACATTGCCCCCCTCTCAAGGACCCCTCCGGAACCTGACCAGGCTTAGAAGTATATCTTTTGTGGAACTGTAGGGGCATGTACTTGAGAAGCGGGTTCCCAGGAACGCTCAGTAATGGGATACCCCTTCCAATGAACCAAGTATTACAAGCGGCTACCCCATAAATTGGAGTACAAAATTTGACTGACCTCAAATTCAGAAGCGCCATCGATAAGTAAAGGTGGAGGAGGTTTGAATTTGGTGGAGAATTGATTCTTCACTACAGGTTTGAGAAGAGACACATGAAACACAGGGTGAATCTTCAAGGTCTTGGGCAAGGCCCCTCGGTATGCAGAAGAACAAACTTTGTAGACAATTATGAATGGTCCGATGTATTTGGGACCCAATTTAGTACAGGGTTGTTTAAGATTAATGAATTTTGTGGACAACCACACCTTGTCTCCTGTGAGATAAATAGGAGCTATACAGCGTTTGCGATCAGCAAACTTCTTATACTTCTTTGCATAGAGGAGAAGGATCTGTCGAATTCTATGCCAATGCTTGCAGTGATCTTTAACGGCACGATCAGCTCCAGGAACTGTAGAAGTACTGGTAGAAATAGGAAAAGTTCTAGGTTCAAATCCATAAGCAGACTTAAAAGGAGACGTCTGGTGAGTTCAGTTTAACTTGTCAAGTACAAGCACTCTAGGCCGGGGATATGAGGCCTAATCTAGTCTGTATGAGGGTGCTCTCCCCGCTCCTGAAATTAGCTTTAGCTACAAAGAGGGGATTCTGTACAGGGGTATCAGAGAAGGAAGTTCGGGTTCGGTTCGCCCCCAGTCCAACAGATGGATATAGATGGCGTACCGTCAGCAATGAAGACATTTATTGCTGCTTCAATTGAGAAGGCCCTGACTGAATTTTCGCATTTAAATAAGTCTAAGAGGTCAGCCCATGTTTTACCTTCATCTACTAAAATCTGTACTGATCAGACTAATACTGACTTATCTTCTCATGATGATGATTCCTCTGATACTGAGGCTCCGTCATCTGATACAGTACCAAATAAATCTTCTTTTTTATTTAAACTTGAGCACATTTGTTCTCTTTTAAAAGAAGTTTTAGGGGGGCGGAGCCAACCGCCAAAGCTGCAGGACGCATCATCTTAGAGCTCCCGATCTTAAACCTCATAGATCAAGATTCTTTCTTTGTAAAAAGGTAATTTTTATACCCTAGACCAATCATGATCCTACTGAAGACCCTCAGGATATTGAAAGCGACCTGCATAGCTAATTCTGACGATTATGGGGAAATATCATTGGCAGATGGCCTGCTGTCTGCAAGCTGACATAGGCCAGTCTCATCAAACCACCCTAATTCAGAAGCAACTCACTCTGCTCCAAAGATAGTTAGCCAAGGATGTCTGATTGAATATTCTTAACCTTCTGGCTAAGCTCACTCTTCTAGAACAATAATTACCACACATCAAGCATTGGATCGCAACCTATCAATATCTCCCACAGCAGGGTTCTCCAATCCGGATCATATGTTCCTTTTACTAGCCATTTCAGAATAAAGTCTCAGATCGCAGCTGGTTAGATTCATAATGGAGGACTTTACGTATGCAGTGATTACCCTTCTATTGGAGCTTGAGAGCAAAATCACTCACCAATTCAATTCCCTGTCTCAGCTTATACGGTCATCATACACGTGGGACAACAACATTACAATTAACGCTGCTGGAGGTTCAGAGGTATGTGTGGAGTTAGTGGTGCAGCATCGGGCTGAAAAGTTAGAGGAAAGATATGCCGGTTGCCTAAATGTACATGAGACCCTACTAGAAGGATCACCTCACCCGCTACTAACCTTTTCTAAGGTGGGGGGTGGCCGACCCCCAAGAGATGCAGCTTGGGAGTGAGGAAAACCTCAATGAGAATATGAAGTGGCCGATATCTACTCCCCTCCATCTGTGGAGATCACTGGATGCTGTGGTCCACCAATATGCCACCGGTGAATCACAGAAGGACCTAGCTCGAGTTGCAATGAAGAGATCACTGCTGAGGTTGGATCTCTGTGTTGTATCTCTCTCACACCCATATGTAGGTTTGCTGCATCAAAACCTCTTGCAGACAAGATCTACGAAACAATATGGTGATGGCAATCATTAGAAACTTACTTTCTCTTCACGCTTACACAGCAGGATCTGACCACTAAAAGAGGAATCGGATAATCATAATTTGTCTCCGGACCCTTTTTAGTCCCATTAGCTATCCCAGCATCTCTCATTTTTCTGGTGTTATGCTGAGAGAATGTGGTTAGGCTGGGAATTGAGAAGAATGTCCAACTTTACTTAACCTGTAAGACTGTATTAGCACATAGATGACGACTAAGTGGTCTGATAGTAGATTTCTATATACCTAAGTCTGTTTTAGTTGACCAATAGCATAGAGTTATACTGCCTGTTTCTCCATACCGTATTCTCGTTTTACTAATTTGAGGTGAATGTTATGTTGCATATATGTTTAATTGTAGAGCAATGTTTCATGCCAAATGTAGATATAATGTCACATCTATGTTGTAAATATACACCCTATTAATCTAAGGTGAAGAAGAGGTTAATATAGATATTACATATACCCCAAGCTCTATATATCTATATATATATATATATATATATATATATATATATATTCTTGGGCAATAGGATACTTCTTCTATTATCACCCTACATAACATTTAGTTAAGGCGTTACTATATTATAGAAGTATTAACTTATATCAATTGGCTCTTGTTGATATCTTAACATATAAGGTAAACGTGTGTTTTACAACATGATCATTACTATTTACTTTATGTATCTCAATGGATATGTTTTAGTGTCGCTTGCACAGAGCATATTTATATTCCTGCCGCTGAGTCATTTGTTTATAGAATCTGGTTCCTACTATATGTATAAGCTATGAAAGTTATTGTTTAGTGTGTACATTTTACTGAAGAAATTCCTATTACAGTTAAAGTCATGTAATTCAATACAGTATACTATCATATTTTACGGCCTCAACTAATATATACCTATAGATGTTTATGTTATGCTAATACTACTATGAGTTGAGGCTCTGTATGCTGAAGTTTTTACAAACGATGCGCTTCATTGGAACCGGGTACTAATATTATATACAGCTAAAGGTTAGACTCATATACTATTTAATGTTATACTTGTCTTATGATTAGTAAGCCTCCTGCTATTACCAGACATAATATATATGTTAGTTCGCAAATGGAGCCACACTTTATAGTTAGTATACAACTCAGCTTCCTATATATAGCTGCATCCTAATCGGAACTTATGCCAAACAACCATGCCTCTCTTGCGAGGGTAGTAGACAGGATTTTTTTTAACTTCTGCGGAACTGGTGAAGTCATCACCTAGGCTAGGCTTCGGGTTGAGATGTAACATTGCCTCAGCTTGCAAAAATAGACAACTGTTACTGCTCTCCATATTATATTATTATATTATGACGACATTAGTGTCTTATAGGGTGCCTAAATCTTTAGCTATTTCATACTACATTATGCCAAGACCCTAGCACTGTACTGTTTATAACATATTAACCATTCAATTATTATGATACTATGATCCTAGGTGGTGTATATTACATAAGCTATTTAGTATTATGTTATCCAAGGTCTAACAGAGACAGTTTGTAATACTTATTAATTGTTATGTTATTTCTATTTATGACCCCCCATCTTTTATATACTGATATCCTTCAAAGCAATAAGAGTGTAGTATAGCACCCCCACCACCTGGGGAGCACTGTTGTGAGTAGTAATGTTGCGAACTGTTCGCCGGAGAACAGTTCCCGGCGAACATAGCTTGTTCGCGTTTGCTGCTGCGGGCGAACATATGCAAAGTTCGATCCGCCCCCTATTCGTCATCATTGAGGACATTTTGACCCTGTATCTCACAGCCTTCTGACACATTTGAGCCAATCAGCAGCAGACACTCCCTCCCAGACCCTCCCAGCTCCTGGGCAGCAGCCATTTTAGACTCATTACGATCTTGCTTTCTTAGTGAGAGGAGCTTTAGTGTTGCTGCTGCTGACATTATAGGGAAATAGATAGCTAGGCTAGTGTATTTAGTGTCCACTACAGTCCTGAAGGACTCATCTAATCTCTGCTGTAAGGACAGCACCCCAATAAGCCCTTTTTTCAGGGCTATAACTTCAGTTTTTTTTTTTTGTAATTTTATTTGCATTTGCCTGGCTTTCAGCCTGTGTGTGAGGCTCACAGCATATACTGTGATTAGTGCCACCACTGATATCTGCTTAACATTAGTGTAAATTTAAACAACAAAACTTTTAAATCATTTTGCTAGTGTAATCTAATTTCATTTTCCATCAGGCCTGTGTGTCAGGCCCACATCATATAGTGTGATTAATAGCTCTTTTTTCACCACTTATATCTGGTGTAACAGTGTAAATTTTTTAATTTTTTTTTTTTAACATCAGTCCTCTTCTAGTGTTATTTAATTTTAGTTGCCAGGCCAGCCTGGCTGCCATTAGTGCCAGCCTGTGTGTCAGGCTGCCAGCATATTCTGTGCCTACTTCCATCCTCACTGCCAGTCCACCACTCCTATCTGGTGTAACATTAGTTTAAATTTTGTAAAAAAAACTTTTACATCAGTCTTCTAGTGTTTTTTAATTTTAGTTGCCAGGCCAGCCTACCGCTAGTGCCAGCCTGTGTGTCAGGCTGCCAGCACATACTGTGCCTACTTCTATCCTGAGTGCCATCACTCTTATCTGTTGTAACATTAGTGTAACTTTTAAAAAAAAAAACTTTTACATCAGTCTGCTATTGTTATTTAATTGCAGTTGCCTGTCTGCCAGCGTGTGTGCCAGGCCCACTTGCCAACTAGTGCCACCAATCATATTTGTTATAACAGTATTGTAAATATTTAAAATAAAAAAATTTTTGGCTGAGAAACATCAGTCATCTAGTGTAATCTAATTGCAGTTGCCTTCCTTCCAGCGTGTGTGCCAGGCCCACTTGCCAAATAGTGCCACCAATCATATTTGTTATAGCAGTAGTGTAAATATTTAAAAAAAATATTTTTTGACTGTGAAACATCAGTCTGCTAGTGTAATCTAATTGAAGTTGCCTTCAATGTATCTATCTATCAAATCTATCTATCTCGTGGTTGTGCAAATGGACTGTTTGCGGTTGTTTGCGGTGCGTTACACGGGGAGTTTGGTCTGTCACTGTGAAGCGGGCGTAACCCTTACACTACCTGATCAATACGACATCATACCTGATGTTTTAAAGCACGTTATTCCAAACAATTTAGGAATGTTAGGTGATTTAGGCCCTTTATGGGTTAAAACCAGACTCTGCATCAACTATGTAATTTTCTGTGGGAGTTTTGCCATGGATCCCCCTCCGGCATGCCACAGTCCAGGTGTCAGTCCCCTTGAAACAACTTTTCCATCACTATTGTGGCCAGAAAGAGTCCTTGTGGGTTTTAAAGTTCGCCTGCCTATTGAAATCAATGGTGGTTCACCCGGTTCGCCGGTTCGCGAACATTTGCGGAAGTTTGAGTCCGCCGTTCGCGAACCTAAATTTTTAGGTTCGCAACATCACTAGATGTGAGTCATAGTCTCCGGTTCCTAATGAAATTCCTTAAGCCACATATCTATATCCCATGGATCTCTGTCACATTGGAGTCAGTTAGCAAAGCTACCTGTAGGGAATACATTGCAAGCCTTATTATATTTATATTTATATTTATAGATAATTGTACTCCCTATGCGGAAGTTATTATTAGGACAAATCACTTGTTCCTGTTGGGCCCTCTCCTCCCTTTCCCACTGGTACTTATTGCCTGCGGGTCATACTCCTACTCCTTTTACCCACATCGCCTATAGTTGGCATTTCCCCAGGAGAGAGGCTCATGCAGAAGTCCTCTGCATTCCATATATATTAATATCCCCCCTTGCGCATAACTTTTTCAGGAGTTACCCTTACACATTTCATACACAAAATCCTAGAGACCCAAAGCTTTACCAGACAGTCACCCTAACTGGCTCCACCCCCTCCCCTTTTCTTATTTAAAGTGGCTCTCGCCCGCTGAACTTCCCTTCCCCCCCAAAAAAAACTTCATGATGTTAATTCCCCATTTTGCTCCAATTAGTTTAGAACAGATAAACTGTCCTAGGGTTTCCATTGCAATTGGGGGACCATTCTTATTCTTACTAAGTGACAAGTTAAAAAACGAAGTTTCATTATGATATGTCCCAGCCACCCATTTCTGTCATACACTAATTTCTTTCCTGGTTAACCCTAAATATCATACACCTTTATGATCACAATCTCAGACATAGTGTTATTGCCTGTCTCAGTAGCTACTCTATTTCTATTGAATATACTATATTGTATAATAAATGTCTTCACATGTTTCTTTATAGCACCGTTGTGGTTTAGATATAATGCTTATAATGGCAATATTTGTATTTCAATGTCTTAGCTCATGTCTATCTCTTGTTTGAGAATTGTTTCATCGCTATTATCAACTTTGATATGTGTCTGGACATATTTTCTGTTTTGATGTTATTACTTATTACCTCAATAAAAATTATCATATATAAAAGAAAAAAAGGAGACGTCTGTAAGGAGGAATTGACTCGAGAATTGTGGGCCAGTTCAGCTAAAGGAAGAAGTTGGGACAATTTGGAATGTAGATGGTTGACATAGTGCCTGAGGAAAGATTCAAGAGATTGATTAACACGTTCTGTTTGTCCGTTGGACTGAGGATGGTGTGCAGTAGAAAGAGAAATGTTGATTCCGAACTGTTTACATAGGGATCTCCAAAATCTTGAGACAAACTGAACACCACGGTCAGAAACGATGTCCAAAGGAAATCCATGTAATTGAGTGACATGTGGGATGAACAGCTCAGAAAGCTTCCGTGCGGAAGGCAATCCGGGTAATGGAATAAAATGGGCTGTTTTGGAAAACCTGTTCACTATTACCCAAATAGTATTGTTTCCAGCAAAATCTGGCAGGTCTGTAATAAAGTCCATGGAAATGTGAGACCAAGGGTAATATGGCACCGGGAGAGGTTGCAATAAATCAAAAAGCAGCTGAGAGGCTTGTTTATTTGAGGCACAAGATTGACAAGCTGCAATATAGTCCTTGACATCTTTGGACATGGATGGCCACCACACGAGTTGTTTGAGTTTCCATAACGTATTGGTTACCCCAGGATGACCAGCTAAGACACTGTCATGAGCCCAACGAAGCAGTTTAAGGCGGAATTCTGGAGGTACATATAGGATTCCAGGAGGTAGTTTATAAGTAGAAGGTACCTTGGTCTGAGCTGAGCGTAGAGCCTGTATAGAAAATGAGGATAACTGAGCAAGTATTCTGACAGGTTGTAGTATGGGTTCAGCAACAAACGGCACAGAATCAGTAGATTGGTACTCTCTGGATAAAGCATCAGCCTTAGAATTCTTTGTACCAGGAACATAAGAAAGTACAAAATTAAACCTTGAAAAGAACAAAGCCCAACGGGCCTGACGAGAGTTGAGGCATCTAGCAGTGTGGAGATACAGAAGATTCTTGATATCTGTTAAGATGAGAAATGGTTGGGCAGTACCCTCTAGCCAATGCCTCCATTCTTCCAAAGCTAACTATATAGCAAGTAACTCTTTGTTGCCTACATCATAATTTAGTTCCGCTGGATTAAATTTTTTAGAGAAAAATCCTACCGGATGAATCTCACTGGTAATGGGATTTCGTTGAGATAACACGGCTCCTGCCGCTATAGCAGAGGCATCCACTTCAAGAATAAATTGGAGTTCAGCAACAGGGTGACAGAGGATGCCTGTATAGCAGTGTTTGACCAATCTCTGCAGTTTGGGCCCTTTATAGTAAGGGAAGTGAATGGAGAAGAAATATTAGCAAAGTCTTTTATAAATTTTCGATAATAATTGGCAAAGCTAAGAAACCTTTGTAAGGACTTAAGGGTGGTAGGTCTAGGCCAGTCCTTAATGGCAGAGAGTTTATCTGGGTCCATTTCAAATCCAGACTCCGAAATAATATACCCCAGGAATGGAATAGAGGTCTGGTAGAAAGAACATTTCTCACGTTTGGCAAAGAGAAGGTTCTCACAAAGTCTCTGACAAACTAATTTCACATGATGGAGATGTTCTTGTAAGGACTCAGAGTAGATCAAAATATTGTCCAGATAGATGATGACGAACTGGTTCAGGAAATCACTGAAAATTTCATTTACAAAATGTTGGAATACAGCAGGGGCATTGCATAACCCAAAAGGCATAACAAGATACTCATAGTGACCAAATCTAGTGTTAAATGCTGTCTTCCATTTGTCCCCTTTACGTATTCTGACCAAATTGTATGCCCCACGGAGATCCAATTTGGAGAAGATGGATGCGCCTTGGAGATGGTCAAAAAGCTCAGGAATGAGTGGAAGAGGATAAGAATTCTTGATAGTAATTTGGTTCAGGGCACTATAATCAATACAGGGTCAGAGGCCCCCATCTTTCTTCTCGACAAAGAAAAAACCTGCTCCTACAGGTGAGGAAGAAGGATGAATGAACCCTCTGGACAAGTTATCTTTGATATATTCTTCCAGAGAGACGTATTCCTGACGTGACAGGTGATAAGTTTTCCCTTTAGGAAGAGCAGCTCCAGGTAATAAATAAATTGGACAATCAAAAGTCCGATGTGGGGGTAACCTTTCAGCATCCTTCTTAGAAAAAACATCACAGTAAGAATGATATTGCACAGGTAAATATTCGGGAATGTCCAAAACTGCTACAACAGAACATGGAGACTTATGGGGACTCTGCAGACAATGTGTGAAGCAAGTAGCTCCCCAGGCTATAAGTTCCCCTTTAGACCAAGCGAAAATGGGATCATGAAGCTGTAACCAGGGTAGTGCCAAAATCAAAGGAAATTGAGGAGAGGAAATAACATCAAAACAGATAGTCTCAGAGTGAAGAATACCTACAGACATACTTAGAGGAATGGTGGCTTGTTGAATAAATCCAGAACCTTAAGGTTGGCCACTGACTGTAGTAACTTTGATAACTTGATCTCTTTCTAGAAGTGGTATCTGGAGAGAATTAGCAAAAGTAGAATCAATGAATGTTACACTAACCCCAAGACGATCCACTTACAGTTCTTGAAGTCCTGCTTGAAGGATCCATCCAGCCAGCGAAGTCCTCATCCAGGCGGCAGGGTTTTTATTTGGGGGTGTTGTATTTTTTTTACAGGTAAAAGAGCTGATATCTTTGGGGCAATGCCCCACAAAAGGCCCTTTGGCAATGTGGGGGGCTGGCGGTTTAGGGGTTAATAGGTTTAGTTAGTGGTATTGATGTGGGAGGCCAGGGCTTTAGGGGTTAATACGTTTATTTAGTGGCGGTGGGGTCCGGGAGCGGCAGAATAGGAGTTAATTACATTATGTAGGTGGTGGCAGTGGCGGGGCGGCAGATTAGGGGTGTTTAGACTCGGGGCTTATATTAGGGTGTTAGCTGTAAACATAACTTGTTTTCAACCATATAAATCAATGGGATATCTGGCAGCATCGAACATAAGCTTTTGCTGCTGTCAGACTCCCATTGATTTCTAAGGAATCTGCAGCCTCCAGGGTGGCGGATTGAAAACCAGGTACGCTGGGCCGGAATAGCCGCGAGCTTACCTGTTAGAAATTTGATAACTGGCAAAAGGTGTCAGATAGAGACGAATTTGTATTTGGAACATCTGTAATGACGTAAGCATCAATCTGTGTCGGATTGAGACAGACGGATCATATGTTACATCACAAATTTCAACTTTTGCCGGTCTTGAGGCTTTGATAATTAGGTCGGATCAAATGCAGGATTTCGGCATATTTCAGGTTGAAAGCTTGATAGATATCCCCATATACTGTATATATACACACATATAAACACATAAATGCATTTCTATAAATATATATATGTGTGTGCATTGGAGCCCTTTTCAGTGAAGTAGATGAAAACATAACACATCATACTTATACATATTCATATTTAATAAAGTATTTAACTGTGTATGTACTGTACATATTTCACATTGCAATGTTCTTCACATAGGGAAATATGTGTATTTTTAAATTCAGATATTCCTATGTATATCTGTATATATCAATAAACTAACCCAACACTGGGTTAGTCTGCTACTCAATTTTTTCAAATTCATGGAGGTTTATGATTTAACACGGCATATGTAAAATGAAGGATAAACTTTATACCAAATAACATTTTCCCATGTATTGTACTTCGTTCCAAAAGGGTTTGATGCCTTTACATTCCCACCAAATGTGAGACATACTCCCACCTCCCCGCACTCTCACCAGCATGTATTAGAACTCTGAGGTTATATGTATTCAAAATAAACTTGCTTCAAAAACCACTGCAGCAATCTTAAATAGTTAAGTTCCAACATTTATGGGGAAACTGAAGATCTATGTGTTCATTGAAATATTCAATAATATTCTTTATTATCTTGTGTTCTAACTAGTTCTGAATTCCACTTCCCGTCCTCATTGTAATTAGGAAGAATTACCTTGAAGAGTCCACTCAACAGGCGTCTAGCTAGAGCCAATGTACCCCTCCTAGAAGATCTCTCAAAACAAATACTTTTGGAAGCTGTGGGGATCTAAGTATATCAAACGTATGAGTCTGTATTAGGTGATAAATAGGTGAAAATATTTAAGGCACACCATGAAGATCCCTCCTGCTCTCTTCACTAATTTCTGTCTTGGTTTCAGTTAACCACTCGCTATTAGGTACACTATAGGTGAAGAGTCCTCACAAACCATAAAGCCACTTGATTTGTAAACACGACTCCCGAAAAACTCAGTGTTGAAAGATATTGGGTTCAAGGAACATCTAAGGGATGATATACTTTTAGTGTTTTTAAGAAGACAATCTTATGATGTAATTATGTGCTTATATATATGTATTTTTTGTATTATCAGGGGTCTGCATTCCTACAGGATCCAACAAATAGCCCATTCCCAAGTGCTTTATAAAAGGTCTTACCCTGTATCCTAGATTTCACAGAGCCCCAAATATATGAATGCCTGCATGATTGTAGCTATATGTAATATACCTAGGTGTGAAAGATACAGGGACTGCTTGCATTATTTAAATTATTCTAGGTAAGATTGTCATTCTGACTCCCTATATTCTACCCCACTAGGATAAAATCTTGGAGGACCATTCTGCTAAGTGTTTTTGAGTGGTGGATAAGAGTTTTTGATAGCTCAAGTCGAATAGTGTGCATGGGTTTGTGGATATCTCCAGCTTAGGTATCTAGAGATATAATACAGTTTAAATGGGAAAATGTTATTCAATTGATTAAAATGTTGCTAAGGACATATTAAACATTTCTGAATTTTGTGCATTATTTAAACATTTTTTTTTTCCTAATGTTGTAAATTTCTCTAATAAGCATTTCAGGCTGAGAAAAACAACATTGCAACCCATTACCCAGGCCATGTTTACCAGCATTTTGTGGCCTCTGGGTCTTTTCAGGCCAATGAGGTATTGTTTGTGGAATAGCACAATCCACTTTTTCTGTTACATTTAATAAGTTATTACATGTAATTTAAAAAATATAGTTTAATTTCCAAAAAGACCTGGTGAATGGACCCAGAATTATACAGGCCAGAAGAAAATCATGGTGCTGGTGTTGTAAATATTTGAACCCTAATTGGGAATTTTTTTTGAAGGTAAGTCCTAGTTTTAATTATTTAAACAATCTATTACATTTTTAAAATACCTCTATAAAATATATATTTTTTTCTTTTACAGGTGCACTCTGAAGATAGAGCCCCTGATGATCGAACGTTCTGCAATGTGGCAATATATTCCAAAGGGATCTGCTGACATCATTGTTAACAGGTGGCATCACCAAGAGGCTTTTTACTATACATCTCAATGGGTGGAAATGCTGGTGGTGATACATTCCAACTAGCATTGCCACCGACATTGGCGATGTAAAGTAAAGGATCACTTTGAAATATATAGCACCAAGCCTAATAAATATAACTATGTACCCCTAAACCGACATAACCCACCACCCAAATTAACGCTACACTACTTAACACCTAAACCGCTAATAGCCCACTGCAATAAACTTCCTGACCTATAAACCCCTAAACTGCCAATAGCCCACAAACTTAAACTCTACACTACTTAACCCCTTTACCATCAATAGCCCACCACAATAAACCCTACATTACTTAACCCCTAAACAGCCTCATTCCTCCACCACAAGAAACCTCCTATTCTATTAACACCTAAACCGTCACAAGCCCCCAACACAAACTACCCCTACACTACTTATTTACCTAAAAGCTAACCCCCCAAGACCCTAACCTAATATTCCCATAGTTACACAAAATAACAAACACTATATAATATATATTTTTTTTTTTTTTTCAAAATCAGTCTTTAGGAATGCAAGGGTTCCTGTATATAAAGGGGGTACCTCAATTTAAACTTCATTATGTGGCGGTGACAACATGAAGAGGACATCAGGGACAAAACATCAGAAGATAAGAAGCTAAGAAGATGCATCAGATGGAAGATGGATGAAAATGTCCCCAGCGGAGTGGAGCCATTGAAGAAGATGACTAAAGATGGACCGCCACCTGGATGAAGAGGAGCACCGCTGGAGCTAATCACATAGGACCAGAATTCAAGTTGGTAAGTTGAAACTTTGAGGTTTAGAGTTAGGATTTTGTGTTTTGTTTTTTTTTTTGGATAGAGTTTTTTTTACCTAAGTTTTTTTTTAGGTTAGGATATATATATATTTTTTTTTTTTTACAAAAGAGCTTGATCTGCTTTAGAGCAATGCCCTACCAAATGCCCTTTTTGACCAAATGCCCTTTTTGGGGCAATTTTTTTTTTTTTTTTAACAGTGATTTTTTTGGATATTTTTTTTTTTTTTTTAGAATATAAATTTATTTTTTTACCTCACAAAAGAGTTTGATCTGCTTTAAGACAATGCCCTTTTTTAACTTAATGATTATTTAGAATAGGATATTATTAGAATATTTTTGTTTGTAAAATAGCTAAGTCACTTTAGGGCAATGCCCTACAAAATGCATTGTTGGTTTAGTTTTTTTAATTGTTGGTTTAGTTTTTTTAGGGGGGTATCGTGGGTCACTTTGATTTTATAATAGGGTTTTCTTATTTTATATATATATATATATATATATATATATATATCTATACTATAATTGCGTTTGTAATGTCAGTTGCTTTCGGCAGTTGGTCATGCATCCTCAATGGAATGTTGGCAGCGCGAGGAAGCCAACAGAATGTTGTTGGCTGCTCGCGCAGCCAAAATAATTCACCTGGATGCAACGAAGATGGATTCTTTCACCACCCTGCCATTTTCGTAATCCACCGGGATGCAGCGAAGGCAAATGGAGCATTACAAAAAAAAAAACCTCCGCCCGCACGAAGTATAACAAAAAAAAAATTAACCTCACACATAAAGTATTAACACATACACTGCAAACCCACACATCGCTAAATAATAAAGTAATAAACCCCTTAATTCCTTAACCATCAACCACCCACATCTCAATAAACTGAATTACCCTATTAACCTCTAAGCCGCAAACCCCCACATCGCAATCGACCTAATTACCCTATTAACCCCTAAACCCCCACATCGCAATAAACATAATTAACCTATTAACCCCTAAACCGCAAACCCCCTCACATCGCAATAAACCTATTTACCCTATTAACCCCTAAACCGCAAAAACCCCACATCGCAAAAAAAATAATTAACCTATTGACCCCTATAACTGCCAAAACCCACAACACAAATAACTAATTAAATTACTAAGCCCCCTAACCTAACAACCCCTAACCTAACAAACACCCCCTAAATAAACACAAATTACCTAAACTAAAAAATACTAAAGTTACAAAAAAAAGCTAAGATTACAAAAATTAAAAAAGGCTAACATTACAGAACATAAAAAATCTAATTACCAAAGTTTAAAAAATTAAACCTAATCCCTATGAAAATAAAAAGCCCACCAAAATAAAAACAACCCCTAATCTTAAAAAAAAATCTACCAGTAGCCCTTAAAAGGGCATTTTGCAAGGCATTGCCCCAAGATAAACAGTTCTTTTACATTCAAAATACACAAAGTCCCCCTTAACAGTAAACCCCCACACCCACCAAACCCCCCAAAATAAAAGAACCTAACACTAAAAAACTAAAACTACCCATTGCCCTGAAAAAAGCATTTGTTTGGGCATTGCCCTTAAAAGGGCATTTAGCTTTTTTACTGCCTATCCCTAATCTAAATAAAACAAAACCCCCCCAAAAAATTAAAAAAACCTAAGTCTCATCCCCAGGTTGGTACTCACCATTCCTTAAGTCCAGCAGAGAAGGTTCCAGGCGATGAAGTCTTCTTCCAATTGGTGACCTCTTCTTTCTTCTTCCAGGAACAATCTGGCGCTGAGCGTAGGGCGGAGCTGAATCCAGGTGGATTCCGTAAATAACAGGGTGGTTCCGTCACCACAATAGACTGCCCTTCCGAAAATGGCAGGTGATTCGGTGGTTCTGTCACCACAATAGACTGCTCTCTGGGCAGGCTTTCCCACTAGTATATATATATATATATATATATATATATATATATATATATATATATATATATATATATATATATATATATATATATATATATATATATATATATATATATATATATATATATATATATATAATTGCATTAGGGCAATGCCCTACATAATGTACTTCTAAGGGCAACTGTGAGAGTATATTTTAGTGTTAGTATTGGGTTTTTTATTTTGGGATGAGCTTTTTTTTAAGTGGACTATAGTTTTAGGATAGGCATAACAGTTTTTTTATTATATATATATATATATATATACTGTATTTTTTTGGTAGTGCTTTGTTTTTATTTCTGTTTTTTTTCCTTTTTTCTTTTAATGTTTGTAACTTAGGGACTTAGGGGGTGTTAGGTCAGAGGTCTTGGGGGTTAGCTGTTTGGTTGTTAAGTAGTGTAGGGGTAGTTTTTTTATTGAGGGTTGTGGTTGTTTGGGGGTTAATGGGTGAGGAGTTTGTTAGTAATTTAGGTTATGGCAGATTAGGGGTTAATATTGTAGTGGGTTTGTGTTGCATTGAGGGTGATGGTGTGTAAGGGGTTAATAGAGTAAGATGACATTTCTATATAATGTTAAAATGATATGCATTTTCATGTATAATGCATATTATGTTAAACATTGTATAGAACTTAAACTGCTGTTTTTGCATGTTCTTTTTATTATTAAAACAGATATATAATTAAAATTATATATTTATGTTATTAGAATCAGTAGCAGAAACTTTAGATTTTCAAATAATGACATGCAGTTATTTAAAACTATTATTTTTCCTTACCTGTCTTTGATAACATAAATATATATTTACAATTATACATTTATGTTTGAAATCTTAAAAATTATTAAATTATGATGTATTATACAGAAAAATGCATATCGCTTTAACATTGTATATACATGTATCCACATAGCTCCTACAGTTATAATAGGGAGTTTTTTTTTTTTTTATTAGTCATTTATAGCGAAGACATGACGTAGATGTTCTGTGGGAGTTAGCTAGACTTTCTAGGGGAGTGACCTGAATTTTGATTGGGATACATCTCCAGTAGTGCAATATATTCCTATTTCTGAAGTGCAGGTTACATGTAGAGTTTCAGCCATGTTTGTTTCAACACCTTTTCAGTGGCAAGACTTTAAAGTGAGGCAGGTAGTGTAGGTTTAGTGACAGTTAAATTACACTGGGTTTATTTGAAGTGTTTTAGTGAGCACCCTGTCTATGCTGTGTAGGAAAACTTCCAATACAGCCCCTTCCCCCACCCACTGAAAGTGCCGA
Organism: Bombina bombina; assembly: GCF_027579735.1. Taxonomy (NCBI): domain Eukaryota; kingdom Metazoa; phylum Chordata; class Amphibia; order Anura; family Bombinatoridae; genus Bombina; species Bombina bombina. The sequence goes on from NC_069502.1 coordinate 216,378,605, forward strand.
CAAGTGGCTATGTCAATGGAATTGAGCAGAAGCCACAAACCACATTATTTCCAATTCAGAGACACTTGCCATTCAACGGCACTTTGCAAGTCTACCCCTTTTATTAGAATATATGGCCAGATCATGGGGCAAAAAAAAACCCTGGCGAGGCCAAAAAGCCATTTTCCTATTGGCCTGGTAATATTTTGAATATCAGGGCCAAAGTGACAAGACGTTTTCTTTTGGTTATGAAGCATGCTGTGTTTGCATTTTTTTTACAAAAACTTTTTAAATAAAGATCAAATTTAGTTTAAGTGTAAGATTGTTATTATTTAAATATATTGATAGATTTAAAGAGATTTATTATGCTTCCCAGAGTTAGGATTTCAAGTTACTGTCACCTAGATTACGAGTTTTGTGCGCTATAGGGAATTTAACAACTGCAACATAAGTTGCGTTATTTAACCCCCTATAGCACAGCCATTACAAGTTTTGAAAAATCCTGCTTGTGCGGGCGTTATGGTTGCGTTGAGCTCCATACCGCACCAAAAACAAGTGCTGTTTTGACGTGCTTGTGAACGCTTTCCCCATAGATTACCCTGCGATCGAGGAATAAAAAGCTCCACAACGCAGCCTCATTGATGTCTATGGGGAAAAGAAAACTTACGTTTAAATCTAACACCCTAACATAAACCCCACGTCTAAACACCCCTAATCTGCCGCTCCCCACATCGCCGTCACCTACATAATGTTATTTACCCCTAATCTGCCGCTCCCGATATCGCCGCCACCAAAATAAAACTATTAACCCCTAATCTGCCATTCACGATGTCACCGCCACTACACTAAAGTTATTAACCCCTATTCCCTCACACCCCAACATCGCCCACACTATAATAATTCTATTAACCCCTATTCCGCCGCTCCCCAACATCGCCGCAACTAAATAAAGTTATTAACACCTAAACCTCTGGCCTCCCACATCATTACACTAAATAAATCTATTAACCCCAAAACCGCCCTTTGCAAAACAACCTAAATTAAACTATATTAACCCCTAAACCTAACCTTAACCTAACCCTAACTCTAACACCCCCCTAACTTCAACATAATTAAAATAGAGCTAAATTAAAGTTACAATTATTAACTAAATAATACCTATTTATAACTAAATACAAACTTACCTGTGAAATAAAAACTATCGGCTAGATTATGAGTTTTGCGGTATGAGTGAAAAAGCAGTGTTAAGCCTCATAATGCTGCTTTTTCACTACCGCTGCTATTACGAGTCTTGCAGGTTTAGGGGCACTGCACACTTTTTTGGCCTTAACGCAAATTAACTTACGCAATTTGCGTAAAGTCTTTTTTCAATGGGACTTCCACAGCGCCAGTATTACGAGTCTGCCTGGGAGGCCAAAAAGTGAGCGGTACACCCTATACCGCCAAGATTCGCAATGCAATCTAAATTCAGTAGTTATGAGTTTTATGCTACAACGCCGTAACATAAAACTGATAACTAAAGTGCTAAAAAGTACACTAACACCCATAAACTACCTATTAACCCCTAATATGCCGCTCCGGACATCGCCGGCACTATAATAAACATATTAACCCCTAAACCGCTGCACTCCCGCCTCGCAAACACTAGTTAAATATTATTAACCTCTAATCTGCTGCCCCTAAAATAGAGCTAAATTAAAGTTACAATTATTAACTAAATAATACCTATTTAAAACTAAATACATACTTACCTGTGAAATAAAAACTATCGGCTATATTTTTGCGGTATGAGTGAAAAAGCAGCGTTAAGCCTCAAGACTATTACGAGTCTTGCAGGTTTAGGGGCACCGCACACTTTTTGGCCTTAACGCAAATTAACTTATGCAAGTCTTTTTTCAATGGGACTTCCACAGCACCGGTATTACGAGTCTGCCTGGGAGGCCAAAAAGTGAGCGGTACACCCTATACCTCCAAGATTCGTAACGCAATCTAAATTCAGTAGTTATGAGTTTTATGCTACAACGCCGTAACATAAAACTGATAACTAAAGTGCTAAAAAGTACACTAACACTCATAAACTACCTATTTACCCCTAAACCGAGGCCCTCCCGCATTGCAAACAGTAAAATAAAATTATTAACCTCTAATCTGCCGCTCCGGACATCGCCGCCACTATAATAAACATATTAACCCCTAAACTGCTGCACTCCCGCCTTGCAAACACTAGTTAAATATTATTAACCTCTAATCTGCTGCCCCTAACATCACTGCCACCTACCTGCATTTATTAACCCCTAATCTGCGTCCCCAACGTCGCCACCAATATACTAAATTTATTAACCCCTAAACCTAAAACTAACCCTAACCCTAACACCCCCTAACTTAAATATAATTAAAATAAATTGAAATAAAACATACTCTTAATAACTAAATAATTCCTATTTAAAACTAAATACTTACCTGTAAAATAAACCCTAAGCTACCTACAATATAACTAATAGTTAAATTGTAGCTAGCTTAGGGTTTATTTTTATTTCACAGGCAAGTTTGTATATATTTTAACTAGGTAGAATAGTTATTAAATAGTTATTACCTATTTACTAGCTACAAATATACCTGTAAAAATAAAACCTTACCTGAGTTACACTAACACCTAACATTACACTACAATAAAATACATTACCTAAATTAAAAACAATTACCTAAAAAAAAAAAAAACAACAAACACTAAATTACACAAAATAAAAAAAGAAATTATCACATATTTAAACTAATTACACTTAATCTAATAGCCGTATCAAAATAAAAAAGCCACGCCAAAATAAACAAAACCCCTAGCCTAAACTAAACTACCAATAGCCCTTAAAAGGGCCTTTTGCGGGGCATTGCCCCAAAGAAATAATCTCTTTTACCTGTAAAAAAAATACAAACACCCCCCAACAGTAAAACCCACCACCCACACAACCAACCCCCCAAATAAAAACCTAATCTAAAAAAACCTAAGCTCCCTATTGCCCTGAAAAGGGCATTTGGATGGGCATTGCCCTTAAAAGGGCATTTAGCGCTTTTTCAATTGCCCAAACCCCTAATCTAAAAATAAAACCCACCCAATAAACCCTTAAAAAAAGCCTAACACTAACCCCCGAAGATCCACGTACAGTTTTGAAGACCGGACATCCATCCTGAACAAAGCGGCAGAAGTCCTCATCGAATCCCGCAGAAGTCGTCATCCAAGTGGCCAAAGTCTTCATCCAAGCCCGCATAAGTCTTCATCCAGACGGCATCTTCTATCTTCATCCATCCGGCGCGGAACGGTTCCATCTTCAAGACATTCAGCGCGGAGCATCCTCTTCAATCAACGTCTTCTTGCTGAATGAATGTTCCTTTAAATGACATCATCCAAGATGACGTCCCTTTAATTCCGATTGGCTGATAGAATTCTATCAGCCAATCGGAATTAAAGGTGAAAAAAATCCTATTGGCTAATGCAATCAGCCAATAGGATTGAGCTTCAATCCTATTGGCTGATTGGAACAGCCAATAGAATGCGAGCTCAATCCTATTGGAAGATAGAAGATGCCGTCTGGATGAAGACTTCTGCAGGCTTAGATGAAGACTTCAGCCGCTTGGATGAAGACTTCTGCGGGCTTCGATGAGGACTTCTGCCGCTTCGTTGAGGATGGATGTTGGGTCTTCAAAACTGTAAGTGGATCTTCGGGGGTTAGTGTTAGGCTTTTTTAAGGGTTTAATGGTGGGTTTTATTTTAGATTAGGGGTTTGGGCAATTGAAAAAGAGCTAAATGCCCTTTTAAGGACAATGACCATCCAAATGCGGTAGTTTAGTTAAGGCTAGGGTTTTTTTATTTTGGGGGGGGGCTTTTTATTTTGATAGGGCTATTAGATTAGGTGTAATTAGTTTAAATATCTGATAATTTCTTTTTTATTTTGTGTAATTTAGTGTTTTTTTGTTTTTGTAATTTAGGTAATTATATTTAATTTAGGTAATGTATTTAATTGTAGTGTAATGTTAGGTGTTAGTGTAACTCAGGATAGGTTTTATTTTACAGGTAAATTTTTATTTATTTTAGCTAGGTAGTTAGTCAATAGTTAATAACTATTTAGTATCTATTCTACCTAGTTAAAATAAATACAAACTTGCCTGTAATATAAAAATAAAACCTAAGCTAGTTACAATATAACTATTAGTTATATTGTATCTAGTTTAGGGTTTATTTTATAGGTAAGTATTTCATTTTAAAAAATAATTATTTAGCTATTAATAGCATGTTTTATTTAGATTTATTTTAATTATATTTAAGTTAGGGGGTGTTAGGGTTAGACTTAGGTTTAGGGGATAATAATATTAGTATAGGGGCGGCAGATTAGGGGTTAATAAATAAAGGTAGGTGGTGGCGATGTTAGGGGCAGCAGATTAGGGTTAATAATATTTAACTAGTGTTTGTGAGGCAGGAGTGCGGTGGTTTAGGGGTTAATATGTTTATTATAGTGGTGGCAATGTCCGGAGTGGCAGATTAGGGGTAAATAACATTATGTAGGTGTCGGCGGATTAGGGGTTAATAAGTAGGGGTTAATAAGTGTAAGATTAGGGGTTTTTAGACTTGGGGTTCATGTTAGGGTGTTAGGTGTAAACATAAATTTTGTTTCCCCCATAGGAATCAATAGGGTTGTGTTACGGAGCTTTACGCTCCTTTATTACAGGTGTTAGACTTTTTTTCAGCCGGCTCTCCCATTGATGTCTATGGGGAAATTGTGCACGAGCACATACAACCAGCTCACCGCTGACTTAAGCAGCGCTGGTATTGGAGTGTGGTATGGAGCACAATTTTGCTCTACGCTTACTTCTTGCCTGTTAACGCCGGGTTTCTGAAAACCTGTAATACCAGCTCTGTAGGTAAGTGAGCGGTGACAATAACGTGCAAGTTAGCACTGCACTCCTCATAACGCAAAACTCGTAATCTAGCCGTAAACTAGCTACAATATAACTAATAGTTATATTGTAGCTAGCATAGGTTTTATTTTAATTTCACAGGTAAGTTTGTATTTATTTTAACTAGGAAGACTAGTTAGTAAATAGTTATTAACTATTTACTAACTACCTAGTTAAAATAAATACAAACTTACCTGTGAAACAAAACCTAAGCTGCCTTACACTAATACCTACCATTACAAAAAATAAAAAAAACTTACTATTACAAAAAATAACAAACACTAAAATGACTAAAAATAAAAAAACCTACTATTACAAAAAATAACAAACAAAGTTATCTAAAGCAATAAAAATTATTCCTAGTCTAGTAACATTAAAAAAAAACACCCCAAAATAAAAAAGACTAATCTAGAATAAACTACCAAGGGCCCTTAAAAGGGCCTTTTGTAGGGCATTGCCCTAAAGTTAGCAGCTCCTTTGCAACAAAACAAAACAAACAACCCCTAACAGTATACAAACCCCCACCCCTCAAAACCAAAAAGTAAACATTAAGTAAAACCTAATCTACCCATTGCCCTGAAAAGAGCATTTGTATGGGTATTGCCCTTAAAAGGGCATTTAGCTCCTATTCCTGCCCTTAAAAGATCATTTAGCTCTCTTATGAAATGCCCATGCCCTAATCTAAAAATAACAACCCACCCCAAAATGAAAAAAATATGTTACACAAAAAACAAACAATTTATCAAAAATAATAAAACATATTCCTATTCTGATACCCATTTAAAAAAAAACACCCCAAAATATAAAACCTTATCTAGAATAAACTACCAATAGCCCTTAAAAGGGCCTTTTGTAGGACATTGCCCTAAGTTAAACAGCTCTTTTACCTGAAAAAATACAAAGACCCACTAACATTACAAAGCCCCACCCCAACCCACAAAATAAAAACAAACTATCTAAAAAAAAAGCATAATCTACCCATTGCCCTGAAAAGGGCATTTGTATGGGCATTGCCCTTAAAAGGACATTTAGCTCCTATTCCTGCCCTTAAAAGATCATTTAGCTCTCTTATGAAATGCCCAAGCCCTAATCTAAAAATAACAACCCACCCCAAAATGAAAAAAATATGTTACACAAAAAACAAACAATTTATCAAAAATAATAATACATATTCCTATACTGATACCCATTTTTTAAAAACACACCCCAAAATAAAAAACCTTATCTAGAATAAACTATCAGTAGCCCTTAAAAGGGCCTTTTGTAGGACATTGCCCTAAGTTAAACAGCTCTTTTACCTGAAAAAAATACAAAGACCCACTAACATTACAAAGCCCCACCCCAACCCACAAAATAAAAACAAACTATCTAAACAAAAACATAATCTACCCATTGCCCTGAAAAGAGCATTTGTATGGGCATTGCCCTTAAAAGAGGCATTAGCTCTTTTCTTTGCTCTGAAATGGGCATTTAGCTCTCTTTTACGAAAAGCCCAAACCCTAAACTAGAAAGAAAAAAAAACACCCAAAGAAAACCATAAAAAAACCTTTCACTAACCCCCGAAGATCCACTTACAGTTTTTGAAGCTCCGCTTGAATGATCTTCATCCAGGCGGCGAAGTCCTCATCCAGGCGGCAAGAAGTCTTCATCCAGGTGATCTCTTCTATCTTCATCCAGGTGGCAAAGTCCTCATCCAGGTAGCGAGAAGTCTTCATCCAGACAGCCTCTTCTATCTTCATCCAGGCGGCATCTGCTATCTTTATCCCGGCGGCGCGGAGCGGGTCCATCTTCTTTATATAGTCGCCGCCATATACTGAAACTTCAATGCAAGGTACGCAATTCAAAATGGCGTCATTTGCATTCCTATTGGCTGATTTGATTTTGGAAATTCAAATCAGCCAATAGGATGAGAGCTACTGAAATCCTATTGGCTGTTCAAATCAGACTGGATGAGGACTTCGCCGCCTAGATGAAGATCGTTCAAGCAGGACTTCAAAAACTGTAAGTAGATCTTTGGGGGTTAGTGTTAGGTTTTTTAAGGGTTTGGGTGGGTTTTTTTTAGTTTAGGGTTTGGGCTTTTCGTAAAAGAGCTAAATGTCCTTTTCAGGGCAAAGCAAAAGAGCTAAATGCCCTTTTAAGGGAAATGCCCATACAAATGCCCTTTTCAGGGCAATGGGTAGATTAGGTTTTTGTTAGAGTTAGTTTTTTTTATTTTGTGGGAATGGTTGAGTGGTGGTTTTACTGTTGGGGGGTCCTTGTATTTTATTTTACAAGTAAAAGAGCTGTTTAACTTAGGGCAATGCCCTACAAAAGGCCCTTTTAAGGGCTATATGTAGTTTATTGTAGGCTAGGGTTTTTTTATTTTGGGGGGGCTTTTTTTATTTTGATAGGGCTATTAGATGAGGTGTAATTCTTTTTTATTTTTGATCATTTTGTTTGCTATTTTTTGTAATTTATTGTTTATTTTTTGTAATTAAGTATTTTTATATTTTTTTGTAATTAGATAGTTTGTAATTTTTATAGTAGTGTTAGGATTGTTTTAATGGAGCCTATTTATCAAGCCGTCAATCGCAAATACGCTAGAATTCCGCAGAGTAATTGTAGCGAGCCTGATTCCCCTTATTTATCAAACCCTACAGACCGGCAAAAGTAGAATTTTGTGACGTAACATACGTTCCGCCGGTCTCAGTCTGACACAGATCGATGCTTACGTCACTACAGATGTTCCGAATGCAAATTCAGCACTATCTGACTACTTTTGCTATTTAACAAATACCTACCAGGTATGCTTGGCAGTATTCCGGCCCAGCGTACCCTGGTTTTCAATCCGCGGATACCATTGGAATCAATGGGAGTATGAAAGCAGCGAAAGCTTTTGTTCGCTGCTGCCAGATATCCCATTGATTCCTATGGGAGAACAAAGTTATGTTTACACCTAACACCCTATCATGTACCCCGAGCCTAAACACCCCTAATCTGCCACCCCCTACACCGCCGCCACCTACATTATACTTATTAACCCCTAATCTGCCCCCCCTACACCGCCACAACAAAATAAACTTATTAACCCCTAAACCGCCACTCCCGGAGCCCCACCGCCACTTACATTATGTTATTAACCCCTAATCTGCCGTACCCAACGTTTCCGCCACTATTCTAAATGAATTAACCCCTAAACCTAAGTCTAACTCTAACCCTAACACCCCCTAACTTAAATATTATTTAAATAAATCTAAATAAAAATTAATATAATTAACTAAATTATTCCTATTTAAAACTAAATACTTACCTATAAAATAAACCCTAAGCTAGCTACAATATAACTAATAGTTACATTGTATCTAGCTTAGGGTTTATTTTTATTTTACAGGCAAGCTTGTATTTATTCTAACTAGGTACAATAGTTATTAAATAGTTATTAACTATTTAATAACTACCTAGATAAAATAAATACAAATTTACCTGTAAAATAAAACCTAACCTAAGTTACAATTACACCTAACACTACACTACAATTAAATTAATTCACTAAATTAAATGCAATTAATTACAATTAAATAAAATCATCTAAAGTACAACCCCCCCCCCCCCCCACTAAAATTACAGAAATTAATAAACAAATTACAAGATTTTTAAACTAATTACACCTTATCTAATCCCCCTAACAAAATAAAAAAGCCCCGCCAAAATAAAAAGCCCTACCCTACACTAAATTACAAGTAGCCCTTAAAAGGCATTGCCTCAAAGTAATCAGCTCTTTTACCTTTAAAAAAAAAATTACAAATCACCCCCCCAACATTAAAACCCACCACCCACACAACCAATCCTACTCTAAAACCCACCCAATCCCCCCTTAAAACAACCTAACACTAACCCCTTGAAGATCACCTTACCGGGAGACGTCTTCACCCCAACTGGGCCGAAGTCCTCAACGAAGCCGGGAGAAGTCTTCATCCAAGTCGGGCGAAGTGGTCCTCCATACGGGCAGAAGTCTTCATCCAGATGGCATCTTCTATCTTCATCCATCCGGCGTGGAGTCCATCTTCAAGACATCCGACGCGGAGCATCCTCTTCATCCGGAGACTTCTTACTAAATGACGGTACCTTTAAGTGACGTCATCCAAGATGGCATCCCTTCAATTCCGATTGGCTGATAGAATTCTATCAGCCAATCGGAATTAAGGTAGAAAAAATACTATTGGCTGATGCAATCAGCCAATAGAATTGAAGTTCAATCACTATTGGCTGATTGCATCAGCCAATAGGATTTTTTCTACCTTAATTCCGATTGGCTGATAGAATTCTATCAGCCAATTGGAATTGAAGGGACGCCATCTTGTATGACGTCACTTAAAGGTACCGTCATTTAGTAAGAAGACTCCGGATGAAGAGGATGCTCCACGTCGGATGTCTTGAAGATGGAACCCGCTCCGCGCCGGATGGATGAAGATAGAAGATGCTGTCTGGATGAAGACTTCTGCCCGTCTGGATGACCACTTCGCCCGGCTTGGATGAAGACTTCTCCCGGCTTTGTTGAGGACTTCGGCCCGGTTGGGTGAAGACTTCTCCCGGTAAGGTGATCTTCAAGGGGTTAGTGTTTGTTTTTTTAAAGGGGATTGGGTGGGTTTTAGAGTAGGATTGGTTGTGTGGGTGGTAGGTTTTAATGTTGGGGGGATTTGTACTTTTTTTTACAGATAAAAGAGCTGATTACTTTGGGGCAATGCCCACAAAAGGCCCTTTTAAGGGCTATTTGTAATTTAGTGTAGGGTAGGGCTTTTTTATTTTGGGGGGGGGCTTTTTATTTTGTTAGGGGGATTAGATTAGGTGTAATTAGTTTAAAAATCTTGTAATTTGTTCATTATTTTCTGTAATTTAGTGGGGGGTTTTTTGTACTTTAGATAATTTTATTTAATTGTAATTAATTGTATTTAATTTAGTGAATTAATTTAATTGTAGTGTAAGGTTAGGTGTAATTGTAAATTAATAAGTTTTATTTTACAGGTATATTTCTATTTATTTTATCTAGGTATTTATTAAATACTTAATAACTATTTAATAACTATTGTACCTAGTTAAAATAAATACAAACTTGCCTGTAAAATAAAAATAAACCCTAAGCTAGCTACAATGTAACTATTAGTTATATTGTAGCTATCTTAGGGGTTATTTTACAGGTAAGTATTTAGTTTTAAATAGGAATAATTTAGTTAATGATAGTAAATTTTTTTAGATTTATTTAAATAATATTTAAGTTAGGGGGTGTTAGTGTTAGTGGGTTAGTGGGTTAGACTTAGGTTTAGGGGTTAATACATTTAGATACTGGCGGCGACGTTAGGGGCGGCAGAATAGGGGTTAATAAATGTAATGTAGGTGGCGGCGGAGTAGGGGGGCGGCAGATTAGGGGTTAATAAGTGAATGAAGCACAGTTGACAGGTTGATAAATAGGGGCCAGAGTGTAATTTAGTTTAATTTAATTGGTAGTTAGCTTAATTTTAGTTTAACAGTTATATTAGTTTAATTGTTAGTTTAAACTTAGTTTTTTAATTTGACAGGTAAGCTTTAATTTAATTTAAGATAGGGAAATAGTAATTTTAATATAAAGTTAGGGGGCATTAGGTTTAGGGGTTACTAGTTTAACTTAGCTTATTGCAATGTGGGGGGCTTTCGGTTTAGGGGTTACTAGTTTAATTTAGTATATTTCATTGTGGGGGGCTTGTGGTTTAGGGGTTAATAGGTTTATTATACTGGCGGCAGTGTAAGGGAGCGGCGGAATAGGGGTTAATAAATGTTATTAGTGTTGGTAATGTTGTGAGCGGCAGATTAGGGGTTAATAACTTTAATATAGTGTTTGCGATGCGGGAGGGCCTTGGTTTAGGGGTTAATAGGTAGTTTATAGGTGTTAGTGTACTTTTTAAAACTTTAGTTATGAATTTTATGTAACAGCTTTGTTGCGTAAAACTCATAACTACTGCTCTCGGATGGCGGTACGGATCTTGTCGTTATAGAGTGTAATGCTAGCTTTTTAGCCTCCCAGAAAAAACTTGTAATACCAGCACGATGATCCTATGCAAAAACGTAATTTTTACGAGTGCAGGACTGACGTTGCGGTACAGGCTAAAAGGCTTGCGGTACAGCTATACCGATAAGACTTGTAATAGCTGCATTACTGTTTTAACGCTGAAATTACAATTTTTTCAGCATCAAAAGAAGAACGCACAAACTTGTAATCTATCTGTGTGTGGCTTAAAGGGAATTTTGGGAATTAGAGCATGTTATTTTTAACAAAATAAATATTTAATTATGTAATAATTTTGGATAAGTTTAATTCATATCCTTTGTTAAGAGTAAAGCTAGTTATGCTAAGATTAGCTCAGGAGCGTGCACATTTCTTTATCACTATATGTATAACATTGCTATAAGCAAATAAGCAAACAATGAGGCGAGATGGATAGAGACATGTGCATGCCTCAGAGCTCAATCCCAATTAATATTTTAGAAAAGTACATTTAAGTATTAATATGACTTAAATATCTCTTTAAAAATAAAAAGTATTACCTTAAATATAATATTACCTTAAATATAATATTCTCAGTAATAAGTAATAAATAGCATACATTATGAAATGGTTCTATATGCCCAAAAACTAAAAAACTTCCACAAATCTTTGTCTATTTTCTTTTATAATTGTATAAAGGTTAACAATGTTATTTTCAAATATTGGTTTAGATAAATTGTATAAAGTCTAACAATGTTATTTTCAAATATTGACCTCTAGTTATCAAGCCGTCAACTTACCTGCATTCGGCTAAGTTAGTGGGTGTTAGGGTTAGACTTAGGTTTAGGGGTTAATAACTTTAATATAGTGGCGGCGGTGTAGGGGCAGGCAGATTAGGGGTTAATATATATAATGTAGGTGGCGGTGAGCTCCGTGAGCGGCGGTTAAGGGGTTAAACAATTTATTTAGTTGCGGTGGGGTCCAGGAGTGGCGGTTTAGGGGTTAATACGTTTATGAGAGTGGCGGTGGGCTCCGGGAGCGGCGGTTTAGGGGTTAATACATTTATTAGACTGGCAGTGGGCTCCGGGAGCGGCGGTTTTGGGATTAATAAGTATATTGTAGGTGGCGGCGGTGTAGGGGGGGGCAGATTAGGGGTGTTTTAGACTCGGGGTACATGTTAGGGTGTTAGGTGTAGACACTACCATAGGAATCAATGGAATATCGGGCAGCAGCGAACATGAGCTTTCGCTGCTGTCAGATTCCCATTGATTCCTATGGTATCCGCTGCCTCCAGAGCGGCGGTTTGAAAACCAGGTACGCTGGGCTGGAAAAGTGCTGAGCGTACCTGCTAGTTTTTTGATAACTAGCAAAAGTAGTCAGATTGTGCTGAACTTGCGTTCAGAACATCTGGAGTGACGTAAGCATCGATCTGTGTCCGCCGGACTGAGTCCAGTGGATCGTATGTTACGTCACTGAATCCTACTTTTGCTGGTCTGTAGGGTTTGATAACTAAGGCGAATCAGGCTCGCCACAAATACGCTGCAGAATTCCAGCGTATTTGCGGTTGACAGCTTGATAAATAGAGGCTATTGGGTTAGATACATTGTATAAAGTTTAACAATGTTATTTTCACATATTGGGTTAGATACATTGTATAAAGTTTAACAATGTTATTTTCACATATTGGGCTATTTTATTGCGCCTGCAAATTTGCCCTTTTAAGGGCAAGCGATAAAAAAACAGCCATTACAAGTGGCTGGTTATTGCTACCGCTAACTCTCGATAGCAATTATTAATCAGATCTCTGGTTAATTTACTAAATGTCCCCCAATTAACCCCCTCCCCCCAAAAAATAAGTGGTGTGTTTTTTTTATTACTAAGCAGTTATAAGGGGTTAAAGGTGGCGGGTGTGGGGTGTTAGTAAAAAAAGGCACTGAATAGTACCTTTACATTATGGTCTATGGGAACTATGTGGTCTTAATTAATATATATTTGCTTATATACATATATATTTAAGTGTTGTTATTTGTATGTACACATATAAATACATAAATATATATGTGTATATTCATATACATATATATTTATACATGCTGTGCAACACTACTCAACTTACCCCCTTCACTGCGCTAGTTGGAGCCTATGGAAGCGCACTCTTCCATGCAATGCAAATGCAAGGTCGCGTTCACATTGCATTTCATTTGTAATACCAGTGTGCATTTACGTTTCCTGGTATTACTAAGTTGAGTGCAAATATCGCTTTTGCGGAAGCAATATTTCACGCTCAGCTTGTAATCTAGGCCCATTATTTGTATAAAACTTTTTTCACAAACCTTTTTTTTAAATACTACTTACTAAAACATTCAGCAATGTTTTTTACATTGTTTTTTGTAAAGAATATTAACATTTATTGGAGTTTTTTAATAAAAGGACATGACTTCTGTGAATGCAAAAGTGTTAAAACACATTTTAAGAGATATATGGTAGATTTATCATAGTGCGAGCGCACATAATACAATGTAGTTTATCATGTCCGCTACACATCAATAAATGCTGACAGCATATGCTTCTTGTGAACTGCTTGTGCAACGCCACCCACTGCAGATTTGCGGCCAATCGGCCACTAGCAGGGGATGTCAATCAACCCGATCATATTCGATCAGGTTAATTTCTGTCCACGGCCTCAAAACAGGCGGACAAGTTATGAAGCAGCGGTGTTTAGTCTGATGCTTCATAACTTCTGTTTCCAGCAAGCCTGAAGGCTCGAGCAGAAACAGGGGCATCAAGCTCCATACGGAGCTTGATAAATCGGCCCCATATTCTTTAAAAAAAACATACAATCCCTTCATATGCTATATTTCCAAGAAAAAAAATAAGTTATTTCTATATAATAGCTAGATTTAACACCCATTGTCCAAATCTTTTTACCTAAAACAAATGTTATAGAAAAACATTTGCAAATGTATAACAGCAAACAAGTGGAGTGCTAAATTATCTTGTTGCCGCAATAGTGATGTCGCGAATAGTTTGCCAGCGAATAGTTCCCAGCAAATATAGCTTGTTCGCGTTCGCCACGGCGGGCGAACATATGCGATGTTCGATCCACCCCCTATTCGTCATCATTGAGTAAACTTTGACCCTGTATCTCACAGTCTGCAGACACATTTCAGCCAATCAGCAGCAGCCACTCCCTCCCAGACCCTCCCAGCTCCTGGACAGCAGCCATTTTAGATTCATTCTGATCCTGCATTCTTAGTGAGAGGAGGGATAGTGTAGCTGCTGCTGATTTAATAGGGAAATTGATAGCTAGGCTAGTGTATTCAGTGTCCACTACAGTCCTGAAGGACTCATCTGATCTCTGCTGTAAGGACAGCACAACAAAAAGCTCTACAAAATTTTTTTTTTGTCTGTGTAATTTTGACTGTGAAACATCAGTCTGCTAGTGTAATCTAATTGCAGTTGCCTGCCTGCAGTGCCACCACTCATATCTGTTGTAACAGTAGTGTAAATTTTAAAAAAAACTTTTTTGACTGTGAAACATCAGTCCGCTAGTGTAATCTAATTGCAGTTGCCTGCCTGCCAGCGTGTGTGCCAGGCCCACTTGCTAAGTGCCACCACTCCTATCTGTTGTAACAGTAGTGTAAATTTTGTAAAAAAAACTTTTTTGACTGTGAAACATAAGTCTGCTAGTGTAATCTAATTGCAGTTGCCTACCTGCCAGCATGTGTGCCAGGCTCACTTGCCAACTAGTGCCACCGCTCATATATGTTGTAACAGTAGTGTAAATTTAAAAAAAAACTTTTTTGACTGTGAAACATCAGTCCGCTAGTGTAATCTAATTGCAGTTGCCTGCCTGCCAGCGTGTGTGCCAGGCCCACTTGCTAAGTGCCACCACTCCTATCTGTTGTAACAGTAGTGTAAATTTTGTAAAAAAAACTTTTTTGACTGTGAAACATAAGTCTGCTAGTGTAATCTAATTGCAGTTGCCTACCTGCCAGCATGTGTGCCAGGCTCACTTGCCAACTAGTGCCACCACTCATATATGTTGTAACAGTAGTGTAAATTTAAAAAAAAATAACTTTTTTGACTGTGAAACATCAGTCTGCTAGTGTAATCTAATTGCAGTTGCCTGCCTGCCAGCGTGTGTGCCAGGCCCACTTGCAACTAGTGCCACCACTCATATCCGTTGTAACAGTAGTGTAAATTTAAAAAAAAAAAAAATTTGACTGTGAAACATCAGTCTGCTAGTGTAATCTAATAGCAGTTGCCTGCCTGCCAGCGTGTGTGCCAGGCCCACTTGCCAACTAGTGCCACCACTCATATCTGTTGTAACAGTAATGTAATTTTTTTTTAAAAAACTTTTTTGACTGTGAAACATTAGTCTGCTAGTGTAATCTAATAGTAGTTGCCTGCCAGCATGTGTGCCAGGCCCACTTGCCAACTAGTGCCACCACTCATATCTGTTGTAACAGCAGTGTAAATTTTTAAAAAAAAAAAATTCACTGTGAAACATCAGTCTGCTAGTGTAATCTAATTGCAGTTGCCTGGCTGCCAGCGTGTGTGCCAGGCTCACTTGCTAAGTGCCACCACTCACATCTGTTGTAACAGTAGTGTAAATATTTTTTTTAAAAACACTTTTTTGACGTGAAACATCAGTCTGCTAGTATAATCTAATAGCAGTTGCCTGCCTGCCAGCGTGTGTGCCAGGCCCACTTGCCAACTAGTGCCACCACTCATATCTATTGTAATAGTAGTGTAAATTTTTTGTAAAAAAAACTTTTTTTACTGTGAAACATCAGTCTGCTAGTGTAATCTAATTGCAGTTGCCTGCCTGCCAGCGTGTGTGCCAGGCCCACTTGCCAATTAGTGCCACCAATCATATCTGTTGTAACACTAGTGTAAATTTAAAAAAAAAAAAAACTTTTTGACTGTGAAACATCAGTCTGCTAGTGTAATCTAATAGCAGTTGCCTGCCTGCCAGCGTGTGTGCCAGGCCCACTTGCCAACTAGTGCCACCACTCATATCTGTTGCAACAGTAATGTAAATTAAAAAAAAAAAACTTTTTTGATTGTGAAACATCAGTCTGCTAGTGTAATCTAATAGCAGTTGCCTGCCTGCCAGCGTGTGTGCCCGGCCCACTTGCCAACTAGTGCCACCACTCATATCTGTTGTAACAGCAGTGTAAATTTTTTTAATTTTTTTTTTCACTGTGAAACATCAGTCTGCTAGTGTAATCTAATTGCAATTGCCTGGCTGCCAGCGTGTGTGCCAGGCTCACTTGCTAAGTGCCACCACTCATATCTGTTGTAACAGTAGTGTAAATATTTTTTTTAAAAACCCTTTTTTGACGTGAAACATCAGTCTGCTAGTGTAATTTAATAGCAGTTGCCTGCCTGCCAGCGTGTGTGCCAGGCCCACTTGCCAACTAGTGCCACCACTCATATCTATTGTAACAGTAGTGTAAAAAAATTTAAAAAAAACTTTTTTTACTGTGAAACATCAGACTGCTAGTGTAATCTAATTGCAGTTGCCTGCCTGCCAGTGTGTGTGCCAGGCCCACTTGCCAACTAGTGCCACCACTCATATCTGTTGTAACAGTAGTGTAAATTTAAAAAAAAAACTTTTTTGACTGTGAAACATCAGTCTGCTAGTGTAATCTAATAGCAGTTGCCTGCCTGCCAGTGTGTGTGCCAGGCCCACTTGCCAACTAGTGCCACCACTCATAGCTGTTGTAACAGTAATGTAAATGAAAAAAAAAATTGACTGTGAAACATCAGTCTGCTAGTGTAATCTAATTGCAGTTGCCTGCCTGCCAGCGTGTGTGCCAGGCCCACTTGCCAACTAGTGCCACCACTCATATCTGTTGTAACACTAGTGTAAATTTAAAAAAAAAAACTTTTTTGACTGTGAAACATCAGTCTGCTAGTGTAATCTAATTGCAATTGCCTGCCTGCCAGCGTGTCTGCCAGGCCACTTGCCAACTAGTGCCACCACTCATATCTGTTGTAACAGTAATGTAAATTTTTTTTAAAAAAAAACTTTTTTGATGTGAAAAATCAGTCTTCTAGAGTAATCTAATAGCAGTTGCCTGCCTGCCAGCGTGTGTGCCAGGCCCACTTGCCAACTAGTGCCACCACTCATATCTGTTGTAACGGTAGTGTACATTTTAAAAAAAAAAACTTTTTTGACTGTGAAACATCAGTGTGTAAGTGTAATCGAATTGCACTTGCCTGCCTGCCAGCGTGTGTGCCAGTCCCACTTGCCAACTAGTGCCACCAATCATATCTGTTGTAACAGTAGTGTAAATTTTGTAAAAAAAAAACTTTTTTGACTGTGAAACATGAGTCTGCTAGTGTAATCTAATTGCAGTTGCCTGGCTGCCTGCCAGCCTGTGTGCCAGGCCCACTTGCCAACTAGTGCCACCACTCATATCTGTTGTAACAGTAGTGTAAATTTTGTAAAAAAATCTTTTTTGACTGTGAAACATCAGTCTGCTAGTGTAATCTAATTCTAGTTGCCTGACTGCTAGCGTCTGTGCCAGGCCCACTTGCCCAGTGCCACCACTCATATCTGGTGTAACAGTAGTGTAAATAATAATAAAAAAAAACTTTTTTGACTGTGAAACATCAGTCTGCTAGTTTAATTCAAATTACATTTGCCTGCCTGCCAACGTGTGTGCCTGGCCCACTTGCCCAGTGCCACCACTCATATCTGGTGTAACAGTAGTGTAAATAATTAAAAAAAAAAAACTTTTTTGACTGTGAAACATTAGTCTGCGAGTGTAATCTAATTGCAGTTGCCTGCTTGCCAGCGTGTGTGCCAGGCTCACAGCGTATACTGTGCCCACTTGCCCAGTGGCACCACTCATATCTTGTTTAATAGTAGTGTAAGTGTACATTTAAAAAAAAAAAACTTTTTGGACTGTGAAATATCAGTCTGCTTTTTTGTGTCAGGCTCGCAGCGTATACTGTGTCCACTTGCCCAGTGCCACCACTCATATTATCTTGTTTAATAGTAGTGTAAGTGTACATTTTAAAAATAAAAAAAATATTTTGACTGTGAAACATCAGTCTGCTTTTTTGTGTCAGGCTCACAGCATATACTGTGCCCACTTGTCCAGTGCCACCACTTACATTATCTTGTTTAATAGTAGTGTAAGTGTACATTTTAAAAATAAAAAAACTTTTTTAACTGTGAAACATCAGTCTGCTTTTTTGTGTCAGGCTCACAGCGTATACTGTGCCCACTTGTCCAGTGCCACCATTTACATAATCTTGTTTAATAGTAGTGTAAGTGTACATTTTAAAATAAAAAAACTATTTTGACTGTGAAATATCAGTCTGCTTTTTTGTGTCAGGCTCACAGCGTATACTGTGCCCACTTGTCCAATGCCACCTCTCATATTATCTTGTTTAATAGTAGTATAAGTGTACATTTTAAAAATAAAAAAACTATTTTGACTTTGAAATATCAGTCTGCTTTTTTGTGTCAGGCTCACAGCGTATACTGTTCCCACTTGCCCAGTGCCACCACTTATATTATCTTGTTTCATAGTAGTGCACTGTCAGTGTACATTTAAAAAAAAATAAAAAAATTTTAATGTGAAACATCAGTCTGTTTTTTTGTGTCAGGCTCACAGCGTATACTGTGCCCACTCACAGTAGCTTGCATGCATAGTAGCACTAATCGGAAAAAAAAATGACAGGCAGAGGCAGGCCAACCCGCAAGGGCCGTCGTGGTCATGGTGCTGTGATTCCCTTTGGCCATAGAATAATGCCCAGTGTTAGGCCACGTACCATGAACATGAAAAGTTCTGATGAAATAGTTGACTTTATAACACAGGACACCCAATCTTCTACAGCTTCCGCTCGTAACCTTGACGCACCATCATCCTCCTCTAGCTTAGCTTCGGGCACCTCTCAACTTACCACTCGCCCACCTTCCGCCACCACCGACACTAGCACCACAGCCGCCTCACTTGATCTGTCAGAGGAGTTATGCACACCTCAGTGTGAAGAAATGAGTGATGCGCAACCATCATTGACAGAGGATGTAGATAACTGTGATATGTCTCAGTCAGGCAGCATTACAGACATGGACGACGCACGGTGTGATGATGATGATGATGATGATGTACCCGCCGTTGCTGCCGTTGTTGAGTTGTCAGATACAAGTGAAGGGGTTGATGATGACGATGCGTCCGTGGATGTCACGTGGGCGCCCGGCAGAAGAGAAGAAGAACAGGGGGAAAGTTCAGATGGGGAGACAGAGAGGAGCAGGCGGAGGAGATGAGTTGGAAGCAGGGGGAGGTCGTCGCAAGGAGCTAGTGGCACAAATGCATCAACACCCGGGGTCAGCCAGACAGCACGCCAATCAACTCATGCTGTTGCCACCACCAGAATGCCGTCATCGCAGAGCTCAGCAGTGTGGCATTTTTTTTATGTGTCTGCCTCTGACAACAGCAATGCCATTTGCAACCTGTGCCAAAAGAAACTGAATCGTGGGAAGTCCAACACCCACCTAGGTACAACTGCTTTGCGAAGGCACATGATCTCACATCACAAACGCCTATGGGATTAACACATGAGGACAAGCAGCACACAAACTCAAAGCCGCCATCCTCCTCCTGGTCCAGCATCTTCAGCCATGTCAACCACTGCTGTGCTCCTTGCCCCCTCTCAACCATCCGCCAATCCGTCTCTCTTCCGGAGCAGTTCCTGCTCATCTGCCCACAGTCAGGTGTCTGTCAAGGACATGTTTGAGCGTAAGAAGCCAATGTCACCAAGTCACCCCCTTGCCCGGCGTCTGACAGCTGGCTTGTCTGAACTCTTGGCCCGCCAGCTTTTACCATACAAGCTGGTGGAGTCTGAGGCGTTCCAAAAATTTGTAGCTATTGGGTAGGCTGACCATATTGCCGCTTTAAGAAGGAACACATATGAAAAATACATATGTGAGGGTTCTTATACAAAACCATTTGTTAAAACAGCCCTGAAAACAGCCCTGACATATGTATTTTTCATATGTGTCCCTTTTTAAAGCGGCAATATGGTCAGCCTACTATTGGGACACCGCAGTGGAAGGTACCCGGCTGAAATTTCTTTGCACAAATGGCAATCCCCAACCTGTACTCGATTGTGCGAAAGGAAGTAATGGCATGTCTGGCACACAGTGTTGGGGCAAGGGTCCATCTGACCACTGATAGCTGGTGTGCAAAGCATGGTCAGGGCAGGTATATCACCTACACTGCGCATTGGGTAAACCTGCTGATGGCTACCAAGCATGGAATGCGTGGCTCTGCAGAGGAGTTGGTGACACCGCAACGACTTGCAGGCAGGCCTGCTGCCACCTCCTCTACTCCTCCTACTCCATCCTCTTCCATAACCTCCTCGGCTGAGTCCTCTTCTGCTGCTGCGTCTTGCTCCACATCAATGGCTACCCCCCAGCTCCCCAGGTACTATTCCACATCCCGGATACAGCAGTGTCACGCCGTCTTGGGGTTGACTTGCCTGAAAGCAGAGAGTCACACCGCAGCAGCACTCCTGTCCGCCCTTAACACACAGGTGGATCAGTGGCTGACTCCGCACCAACTGGAGATCGGCAAAGTGGTTTCTGACAACGGAAGTAATTTGGTGGCAGCATTGAAATTGGGCAAGATGACACATGTGCCGTGCATGGCACATGTGTGTAATCTGATTGTACAATGCTTTGTAAATAAGTACCCAGGCTTACAGGATGTCCTGAAGCAGGCCAGAAAGGTGTGTGGCCATTTCAGGCGTTCCTACACGGCCATGGCACACTTGTCAGATATCCAGCAGCGAAACAACCTGCCAGTGAGGCGCTTAATTTGCGACAGCCCGACACGTTGGAATTCAACACTCCTAATGTTTGACCGCCTGCTCCAACAAGAAAAAGCCATTAACGAGTATTTGTATGACCGGGGTGCTAGGACAGCCTCTGGGGAGCTGGGAATTTTTTTTTGCCATGTTACTGGACGCTCATGTGCAATGCCTGTAGGCTCATGCGTCCTTTTGAGGTGACAAACCTAGTCAGTCGCACCGAAGGCACCATCAGCAACATCATACCATTTGTTTTTTTTGTGGAGCGTGCCCTGCGAAGAGTGCTGGATAAGGATGTAGATGAGCATGAAGAGGAAGAGGAAGTGTTGTGGCCACCATCACCACTAGAAAAAGCCTTATCAGCATTGATTACTGGACCAGCTGGCAATGCAGGAAGAGGATTGTGAGGAAGAGGAGTCAGAGGAGGAATGTGGCTTTGAGGACGAGGAGGAAGACCAAGCACAACAGGCATCCCAGGGTGCTCGTTGTCACTTATCTGGTACCCGTGGTGTTGTACGTGGCTGGTGGGAAGAAGATACCTTCAGTGAGATCAGTGAGGACGAGGAACAGGACACTCGGCATCCAACCTTGTGCAAATGGGGTCTTTCATGCTGTCGTGCCTGTTGAGGGACACTCGTATAAAAGAGCTGAAGGAGAACAAACTGTACTGGGTGTCCACACTACTAGACCCCCGGTATAAGCATAAAGTGCTTGAAATGTTACCGAATTCCCACAAGTCGGAAAGGATGGAGCAGTTCAAAAATAAATTAAACAGTATGCTTTACACAGCGTATAAGGGTGATGTCACAGCACAACGGGAATCTAACAGGGGAAGAGGTGAAAGTAATCCTCCTCCTCCCACGACCACACTGGCAAGGACAGGACGCTTTCCAGACGTGTTGTTGATGGAGGACATGCGGACCTTTTTACTCCTATGCATCACCACAGCCCTTCGGTGTCCAGACTCAACCAACAAGCAGTCTACTCTCTGAGGAGCGATGAACCCCTTGACTACTGGGTGTGCAGGCTTGACCTGTGGCCTGAGCTATCCCAATTTGCCATACAACTTCTGGACTGCCCCGCTTCAAGTGTCCTGTCGGAAAGGACCTTCAGTGCAGCAGGAGGTATTGTCACTGAGAAGCAAAGTCGCCTAGGTCAAAAAAGTCTCGATTACCTCACCTTTATTAAGATGAATGAGGGATGGATCCCGAAGGGACTGACATTGGGCGATGCATTCGAGTAAAAAAGGCCTGATGAGATGAGCTGCCTTGGGCTAAAAATGGTCCACACTCTGCTGTATTTTATCTTCGAATGCAGGATCACTTGCGTGACTTATCCGCCACCAACTAGGGTTCAAGCTGCCATGTTTTAGGGCACTTTCTGCCAGGGAAACAAACATCAATTTTTCTGGCCGCTGCTACAGCAGAGTCTTCAACAATACCTAATTTTTCAGGCATGTTTATTGTGTACATGCCAAATTTTTCTGGCCTCTGGCTTCAAAAATCAAACAAAAAAAAGGCACATAACAGGGATTAAACTGATAGGAATAGTACTACTTTACACACCACTCCTATCTGGTGGCACATTAGAATGCACGCGCAGTGCCCCAAATTTAAAGTAGGAGGACCGACAAAGCATCTTTTTCCATCTCCCGGTTCCTAAAATCCATGCCATATACACGTCCCCTGATAGGGGATGTAACAGGGATTAAATTGATAAGAATAGTACTACTTAACACAACAATCATATCTGTTGTCACAGTAGCTTGCACGCATAGTACCTCTAATTAAAAAAAAAAATGACAGGAAGAGGCAGGCCACCCCGCAGGGGCCATCATGGTTGTGGTGCTGTAATTCCCTTTGTCCCTAGAATAATACCCAGTGTTCAGAGGCCACGTACCCTGAACTTGAAAACTTTGGAGCACATAGTTGACTGGCTAACACAGGACACCCAATCTTCTACAGCTTCGCTCGTCTGTCAAGGACATGTTTGAGCGTAAGAAGCCGATGTCACAAACTTACCCCCTTGCCCGGCGTCCGACAGCTGGCTTGTCTGAACTCTTAACCCGCCAGATTTTACCATACAAGCTGGTGGAGTCTGATAGACAGCAGTAATGGGGAAAAAGGGTTAAAGGGAGAGTAACCGCGGCTAATATATGTCTCGCAACTTAAGAGCATGTATTCAATCAAATAGCCCTTGACTCATATGTGTCCCATGTATTAATGTGTGCAGACAGATATATTCCACAGTCCCAAGGGGTTTCCCCACCCCTAGACAGGACCAGCGAGGCTTGTGTGCCACCGCTCTTGCAATGTACAGCAGTTAGATCAGTGTATAGCTTAGGATATCAGTGCTGCTGAAATGATCAAAAGTTCACAAACTCGTACCTTGTGTCCACTGCTGGAATAAGAGGGCAATCTTCGGTGGTCGTGTGACCGCTTACCTTTCTATGCCACAAATCGTTTTTGTCAGTTAATTCCCAGCGTGTGCGGTACCTCGATTGAGCTCCACAGCTTGCAGTAGGCAACTCCTCCTTCCGTCGGCGTCCCAGGTGACAGGTGTGTGTAGCGGTCAGGTTAGTTGTGCGTACCTCGCCGCTGTGCTACACTAATGGCCCATAGGAACAGGAAAAAGAAAAAAGGAGCACAGGCGGCGGTACTTGCACTTAAAAATATTTATTTACAAAAATAGCGTCAAAGCGCAAAATGTGAAGACAATAACACATTTGTCAAACAACAAAAAATGTGAGAGGGGATTAACACCCCGGGGTAAATACTGGTTGGAAAATCAATCAGGACAGGATGCAAACTAACAGGTATACGCGTTTCAGCTTACAGCCTTACTCATTACCTAGTTAAAACAAATGTGAAGTGTGCTTTAAAAACTGGCTGCCTGTCCTCCCATTGGTAGTCAGGACACTCCCTTCGGAAGAATTCTCCAATGGTTTTTCACAATTCATGTAGCTACTAGTACTTGATTCAACAAGGGCTGGTAATAATGATGCATAGTAAAGTTGCATAAATCATACAGATATTTACATAGCTAGTTACAAATAATAAACTAACTATTAACAAATAAATAAATAGACAAACAAAGTGGGTATGTTGAGAAAGTATTGTGGGGGGCTCAAGACCCGGCAGGTTCCGTGCTGTACTGAGAGATCATTCCTTTCAAATCAATGCTCACTGAAATACAACAATGATATAAACCAATTACTGTGTGCATGGTAGGATGTATCACATCAGATCAGCCCTATTTCTTATACATATAGTTTGCTCAAAATAGTTAAGTAGTTGTAATTGTATATGATACTATTGCATAACTAAAGAGAAAGAAAAGTTGTTCAGTCATAAAGGTGTATCATTGCAGACTAGAATCACTCCCCTGTTCATATAAAGAGACCAAGACAAGGGGTGGTACAACTAACCCTATTTAAATATCGAGCTATATTTATCAGAGGTATTATATTAAAGTTTGCTGAAATTAATTTAATTATAAACTTCATCGGCACTTACTTAGCTCACTATAGGTAGGTACAGGTGGTGCAGAATTAACAGGCCAAGTGTAGGCTAGAATCACTCCCCTGTTCATATAGAGAGACCAAGGCAAGGGTTGGTACAACTAACCCTATTTAAATATCGAGCTATATTTATCAGAGGTATGATATTAACGTTTTGCTGAAATTAATTTAATTATAAACTTCATAGGCATTTACTTAGCTCACTACAGGTAGGTACAGGTATTGCAGAATTGACAGGCCAGGTGGGGGGAGAGAGAGGCCTCACCAAAAATTGATAAGATCATACTCTGAGTTGAGACCTTCTGGAACTCTCGTCTTTAGCTTAAAAATCCAGAATGCCTCCCTCTCCCCCAACTTACGAACCCTGTCAATTCCTCCCCTGCATGGAGGGACTCTCTCAATGATGGTCCAGGTGAAGGAACTTGTATTTTTTTAGGTGTATACCCACGAAATGTTGTACCAGTGCTGTAGTAAGTACACCTGCTCTTATATCACCTAGATGCTCCTTAATGCGAATTCTAGCCTCTCTAGTCGTGAGGCCTACGTACTGAAGGGAACATTTCTTGCAGGTAATGACGTAGACCACATATGTAGACCTGCAATTAAGGCAAGAATCTATCCTAAAGCTTTGACCCGTCATTGCTGAGCTGAAACAATCACCAGGGGTTACCTTCTCGCATGCCACACATGAACGGTGGTGGCAGCGAAAAGTGCCCTTACAGCTCAGCCATGATGACGTGGGTTGTCCTGTTCATCTGGTCCTAGTAGGTGCCACAATGTTGCCTATTGTTCTATTTCTTTTGTAAGAATATCTAAGATCTTCTGCAACTACTTCCTGGAGTTTATCATCAGCAGATAGCATACTGAAATTATCCCTCACTATCTGGCATATCTCCTTGTATTGTCTCGAGTACTCTGTCAAGAAGACAACCTTGTTGTCTTTCCTTTCCGGAGCACTGGATTGAAACCCAAGGAGTTTCTCCCTTGGTATCCCTTTCACGGTATTCCTGGCCTTGGTAATAACAGAGCTCTTATAGCCCATTTCTTTAAATCTCCTGGCTAGTTCATTCGCTTGTTTCTCATAGGCCTCTGGATTGCTACAGTTCCTTTTGAGCCGAATTAACTGACCCTTGGCTACCCCTTTAAATACTCCTGGTGGATGACAGCTGCCCGCATGCAACAATGAGTTGCCCGAGATGGGTTTACGATAGGTCTCTGAGCTAATACAGTGGTCCTGTCTACCTCTCAAAGTCACATCCAAAAAATGAATAGTGTCATGTTGTATCTCATTGGTAAAGTGAATCCCCAGAGAATCATCATCCAGACTCCCTATAAATGTCTGTAATTCGGATTCACTACCCCCCCATATAAAGAGGAGGTCGTCAATAAAGCGACCATACCAAACCACACCAGTTTTGTGAGGATTCCTGTCTCCATAGACGTGGGACAGCTCCCACCAACCCATGAAAAGGTTGGCATAGGAGGGGGCAAATTTTGCCCCCATTGCTGTCCCACGTCTCTGGAGAAAGAAATCCCCCTCAAATTCAAAATAATTATGACTGAGAAGGAAGCTAGTGACCTCCACCACAAAATCCACGAATCCTGAGTTCTGTCCATATTGTTTTTCCAGAAAAAAACGAATGGCCTGTATCCCCTTACCATGTGGAATTAAGGTATACAAGGATTTAACGTCAGCTGTAAGCCAAACATAATGCTGCTTCCATACTACTCGAGAAAGAAGGTTAAGTACATGTTTGGTATCTGATAGGAAGCTCCATAGAGCACTCACCATCGGCTGTAAAACATGATCCAGCCACTCTGACAGATGCTCCAACAGGGAACCAATGCCACTCACAATTGGCCTCCCCTGTACATTATCGATGGACTTGTGGACCTTAGGCAGGTGGTTAAATGTGGGAATAGTGGGATTGGACACTATGAGATAATCACGTGTCTTGGCATCAATATAGCCTAGTTCCACACCATCGTCTACAAGGGAGGCCAACTGCCGCTGGAATCCCCCTGTTGGATCACCCGGCAGAGCAGCATAGTCGTCAGTATTTCTCAACTGCCTATATGCCTCCTCACGGAAGCTACTGGCATTGAGCACCACTATGGTGCCCCCCTTATCGGCGGCTCTCACCACTATATTCTCATTTTTGGCCAGGCTGTCTAGTGCTCTTTTCTGTTGGATCGAGATGTTATTTTGCTGGCCCCTTTCTGACCTATAGTATAACCTCGTAAGATCCTGCTCAACCCTCCTTTGGAATTTTTCTAGGACTTGCCCTCTGCTTTGGATAGGATAGAATGAGGATTTACATTTAAAGGACGGTACTTGTATGACTTCTGCCCCACTAACTTCATCTTATAGTGTCTCTAAAGACCTAATGTCACAAAATTCCTGGAAGCTCAATTGATCAATGGTCCCTAGACCTGTTGATCTCCCAGACCTAGCCCTAGAAATAGATACGTGGCTCTCATCACCCTCTTCCTCTTGGGAATGGTAAAACTTTCTCAATGTTAATTTTCGGATGAGTTTGTTCACATCAAGTAATGTCCTGAACAAATTAAAATCCGCAGTAGGTGTGAAGGATAGTCCCAGGCTCAATACCTCTAGTTCAAATTTATTCAACACTGTGTCCGAAAGGTTCAGAACATTCTGTAGTTCCCTCGCCCCCGACCTCTCCTCTGGGGGTACCTCCTCTGGTCTTTGTATTGATGGCCTTGATCTTTGTTTTCGCCTCCCCCCTCTTCTGGTGTTCTTTGGGGGACCTGAAAAACCTGTTCTAGTTGGGCTTTTTCCACCTCTCTGGCCTCTAGGTGATTCGCCTCTGCACATCTTGGTTCCTCTCTATAGTGTGAGTGGGGCTGTGGAGCCTGTATTTTCAGTATAGACGGTGGTAGTGAAGTCGAGTTATCCTTCGGTCTGGTTACCAGTGTCCTTGGTGGTAACTCCTCTCCACCCGATCCAGAGCCCTCATCACATGATTCACCTTCACTTTAAAAAAAGTTAACTCTCCTTCTGTTTTGCCTATGTCTATTATTCCCACGTTGTTGTTTAGGGTAAAATGTATTTTTGTTTTGTTCCTTCCTTAGAGTGTGTCTGTCCTTTTTATTCCACACATAGACACGATTAAGGTCGTAGTCCAACTGGTCTCTAAGGTATTTGCTATGTTTAACTTCTAATAGCAACGTTTTGGCATCCGCTATTATTTGCTGCAATGTACTATCAAACTTTAAATAGCTTGGCTCCTTACTCCTGTTATTCAGTTCCCTCTGAACCTCTTTAATTTTGGATGTTAGCTCTTCCAGGGTTTTTTGTTTAAATTCACAGATCAGCTGCATGAGCTTCAGTGAGCAAGTGGTGAGGTGGCCATTACACAGATCAATGAATATCTTATCATCTGTGATAAACGTAGGGAATTTATTTAGCCTTAACCCTCTAGGTACAATGCCCAATTCCTGATATTTTGTTAATGTTTTTATATCCCATATAAGCTTATTCTCTTTCAAAAGAAGGAACTCTAACTCTTCAAACAGGGCAACCAAGCTGTAGTGGGATTTGTCTGTGGAAAACACCTTGTTATAATCCACAGATACAGTATCCCTCTCCTGTGCAGTCCTTAGTGAAAAAAGTGGAGCTACATCAGAATTACCCCCTTCACTCATACCTGACCGCAAGTAACACACACAAAAATATATATGGTGTAAATAATATTATAATTATAGAGATTACAACCAAATGAAATGAACACCGGGGACTTCAATTACTCTCCCTGGAGTCTGGCCTTGACTCCACGTTTGAACGTATAATAGACAGCAGTAATGGGGAAAAAGGGTTAAAGGGAGAGTAACCGCGGCTAATATATGTCTCGCAACTTAAGAGCATGTATTCAATCAAATAGCCCTTGACTCATATGTGTCCCGTGTATTAATGTGTGCAGACAGATATATTCCACAGTCCCAAGGGGTTTCCCCACCCCTAGACAGGACCAGAGAGGCTTGTGTGCCACCGCTCTTGCAATGTACAGCAGTTAGATCAGTGTATAGCTTAGGATATCAGTGCTGCTGAAATGATCAAAAGTTCACAAACTCGTACCTTGTGTCCACTGCTGGGATAAGAGGGCAATCTTCGGTGGTCGTGTGACCACTTACCTTTCTATGCCACAAATCGTTTTTGTCAGTTAATTCCCAGCGTGTGCGGTACCTCGATTGAGCTCCACAGCTTGCAGTAGGCAACTCCTCCTTCCGTCGGCGTCCCAGGTGACGGGTGTGTGTAGCGGTCAGGTTAGTTGTGCGTACCTCGCCGCTGTGCTACACTAATGGCCCATAGGAACAGGAAAAAGAAAAAAGGAGCACAGGCGGCGGTACTTGCACTTAAAAATATTTATTTACAAAAATAGCATAAAAGCGCATCATTATTACCAGCCCTTGTTGAATCAAGTACTAGTAGCTACATGAATTGTGAAAAACCATTGGATAATTCTTCCGAAGGGAGTGTCCCGACTACCAATGGGAGGACAGGCAGCCAGTTTTTAAAGCACACTTCACATTTGTTTTAACTTGGTAATGAGTAAGGCTGTAAGCTGAAACGCGTATACCTGTTAGTTTGCATCCTGTCCTGATTGATTTTCCAACCAGTATTTACCCCGGGGTGTTAATCCCATCTCACATTTTTTGTTGTTTGACAAATGTGTTATTGTCTTGACATTTTGCGCTTTGACGCTATTTTTGTAAATAAATATTTTTAAGTGCAAGTACCGCCGCCTGTGCTCCTTTTTTCTTTTTCAGGGGACATGTATATGGCATGGATTTTAGGAACCGGGAGATGGAAAAAGATGCTTTGTCGGTCATCCTACTTCAAATTTGGGGCACTGCGCATGCAATCTAATGTGCCACCAGATATGAGTGGTGTGTTAAGTAGTACTATTCCTATCAGTTTAATCCCTGTTATGTGCCTTTTTTTTTGTTTGATTTTTGAAGCCACAGTGCAGCACCAGAGGCCAGAAAAATTTGGCATGTACACATGCCTGAAAAATTAGGTATTGTTGCAGACGCTGCTGTAGCAGCGGCCCGAAAAATTGATGTTTGTTTCCCTGTTAGAAAGTGCCCTAAAATATGGCGGCTTGAACCCTAGTTGGTGGTGGATAAGTCACGCAAGTCATCCTGCATTCTGAGATAAAATACAGCAGAGTGTGGACCATTTTTTGCCCAAGGCAGCTCATCTCATCAGGCCTTTTTTACTCAAATGTATAGCCCAATGTCAGTCCCTTCAGGATCCATCCCTCATTCATCTTAATAAAGGTGAGGTAATCAAAACTTTTTTGACCTAGGTGACTTCGCTTCTCAGTGACAATACCTCCTGCTGCACTGAAGGTCCTTTCCGACAGGACACTTGAAGCGGGGCAGGCCAGAAGTTCTATGGCAAATTGTGATAGCTCAGGCCACAGGTCAAGCCTGCACACCCAGTAGTCAAGGGGTTCATCGCTCCTCAGAGTGTCGAGATCTGCAGTTAAGGTGCGGTAGTCTGCTACCTGTTGGTTGAGTCGTTCTCTGAGGCTGGATCCTGAAGGGCTGTGGCGATGCATAGGAGTTACACAGGTCCACATGTCATCCATCAACAACACATCTGTAAAGCGTCCTGTCCTTACCGGCGTGGTTGTGGGAGGAGGAGTATTACTTTCACCTCTTCCCATGTTAGATTCCCGTGGTGCTGTGACATCACCCTTATACACTGTGTAAAGCATACTTTTTAATTTATTTTTGAACTGCTCCAGCCTTTCCGACTTGCGGGAATTCTGTAACATTTCAAGCACTTTATGCTTATACCGGGGGTCTAGTAGTGTGGACACCCAGTACAGTTTGTTCTCCTTCAGCTTTTTTATACGAGTGTCCCTCAACAGGCACGACAGAATGAAAGACCCCATTTGCACAAGGTTAAATGCAGAGCTACTCATGTCTCGTTCCTCATCCTCACTGATCTCAGTGAAGGTATCTTCTTCCCCCCAGCCACGTACAACACCAAGGGTACCAGATAGGTGACAACAAGCACCCTGGGATGCCTGTTGTACTTGGTCTTCCTCCTCCTCCTCAAAGCCACATTCCTCCTCTGACTCCTCTTCCTCACAATCCTCTTCCAGCGTTGCCGCTGGTCCAGCAAGCGATGCTGATAAGGCTGTTTCTGGTGGTGAAGGTGACCACAACTCTTCCTCTTCACGCTCATCTATGGCTTGATCCAGTACTCTTCGCAGGGCATGCTCCAGGAAGAAAACAAATGGTATGATGTCGCTGATGGTGCCTTCAGTGCAACTGACTAGATTTGTCACCTCCTCAAAAGGACGCATGAGCCTACAGGCATTGCGCATGAGTGTCCAGTAACGTGGCAAAAAATTCCCAGCTCCCCAGAGGTTGTCCTAGCACCCTGGTCATACAAATACTCGTTAATGGCTTTTTCTTGTTGGAGCAGGCGGTTGAACATTAGGAGTGTTGAATTCCAACGTGTCGGGCTGTCGCAAATCAAGCGCCTCACTAGCAGGTTGTTTCGCCGCTGGATATCTGACAAGTGCGCCATGGCTGTGTAGGAACTAGTGATGTCGCAAACTTAAAATTTTCCGTTCACGAACGGCGGACTCGAATTTCCGCAACTGTTCGCGAACGGGCGAACCAGGCGAACCGCCATTGAATTCAGTAGGCAGGCGAATTTTAAAACCCACAGGGACTCTTTATGGCCACAATAGTGATGGAAAAGTTGTTTCAAGAAGACTAACACCTGGACTGTGGCATGCCGGAGGGGGATCCATGACAAAACTCCCATGGAAAACTACATAGTTGATGCAGAGTCTGTTTTTAAGCCATAAAGGGCATAAATCACCTAACATTCCTAAATTGTTTGGAATAACGTGCTTTAAAACATCAGGTATGATGTTGTATCGATCAGGTATTGTAAGGGTTGCGCCCACTTCACAGTGACAGACCAAACTCCCTGTTTAACGCACCGCAAACAACCGCAAACAGTCCATTTGCACAACTACGAGATAGATTTGATAGATACATAGATACATAGATTAGATAGATCAATAGATGCAATATACATTTGATAGATACGATAGGTAGATTTGATACATAAATAGATAGATTTGATAGATATATAATTTCCCAGACAGAGAATTACAAGATGTGCAGTCTTAGACCTATGGTAAGGTTCCCAGAGGCAGTTGCGGCACCAGGGGAGGTGTATATGGCAGGGATTTTAGGAACCGGGAGATGGAAAAAGATGCTTGGTCGGTCCTCCTACTTCAAATTTGGGGCACTGCGTGCGCAATCGTGGCCGAACTTTTAGCCGACGGACATTTGGCCGACGGACATTTGGCCGAAACACAAGTGGTTGTCACAAAACAGTCCGGCCACGAGATAGATAGATTTAATAGATAGATACATAGATTACATAGATCAATAGATGCAATATACATTTGATAGATACGACTGATAGTTATATAGATTTGATAGATAAAGAGATAGATTTGATAGATATATAATTTCCCAGACAGAGAATTTCAAGACGTGCGGTCTGGGACCCATGGTAAGGTTCCCAGAGGCATTTGCGGCGCCAGGGGACATGTATATGGCATAGATTTTAGGAACCGGGAGATGGAAAAAGATGCTTGGTCAGTCCTCCTACTTAAAATTTGGGGCACTGCACATGCAATCGTGGCCGGACTTTTAGCCGACAGACATTTGTCCGACGGACATTTGGCCGAAACACCAGTGGCTGTCACAAAACAGTCTGGCCACGAGATAGATAGATTTGATAGATAGATACATAGATTACATAAATCAATAGATGCAATATACATTTGATAGACACAATTGATTGATTGATTGTTAGATAGATTTGATAGATAAATAGATAGATTTAATAGATATATAATTTCACAGACAGAGAATTACAAGACTTGTGTCTGAGACCCATGGTAAGGTTCCCAGAGGCAGTTGCGGCGCCAGGGGAGGTGTATATGGCATGGATTTTAGGAACTGGGAGATGGAAAAAGATGCTTGGTCGGTCCTCCTACTTCAAATTTGGGGCACTGCGCATGCAATCTACTGTGGCACCAGATATGAGTGGTGTGTTAAGTAGTACTATTCTGACCAGTTTAATACCTGTTACTCCCCCTATTGGGGGAGGTGTATATGGCATGGATTTTAGGAACCGGGAGATGGAAAAAGATGCTTGGTTGGTCCTCCTACTTCAAATTTGGGGCACTGCGCATGCAATCGTGGCCGGACTTTTAGCCGACGGCCATTTGTCCGACGGACATTTGTCCGACGGACATTTGGCTGAAACACAAGTGGCTGTCACAAAACAGTCCGGCCACGAGATAGATAGATTTGATAGATAGATACATAGATTACATAGATCAATAGATGCAATATACATTTGATAGATACGATTGATAGTTAGATAGATTTGATAGATAAATAGATAGATTTGATAGATATATAATTTCCCAGACAGAGAATTACAAGACGTGTGTCTGGGACCCATGGTAAGGTTCCCAGAGGCAGTTGCGGCGCCAGGGGAGGTGTATATGACATGGATTTTAGGAACTGGGAGATGGAAAAAGATGCTTGGTCGGTCCTCCTACTTCAAATTTGGGGCACTGCGCATGCAATCTACTGTGGAACCAGATATGAGTGGTGTGTTAAGTAGTACTATTCTGATCAGTTTAATACCTATTACTCCCACTATTGGGGGAGGTGTATATGGCATGGATTTTAGGAACTGGGAGATGGAAAAAGATGCTTGGTCGGTCCTCCTACTTCCAATTTGGGGCACTGTGCGTGCAATCTACTGTGGCACCAGATATGAGTGGTGTGTTAAGTAGTATTATTCTGATCAGTTTAATACCTGTTACTCCCCCTATCGGGGAAGGTGTATATGGCATGGATTTTACGAACCCGGAGATGGAAAAAGATGCTTGGTCGGTCCTCCTACTTCAAATTTGGGGCACTGCGCGCGCAATCGTGGCCGAACTTTTAGCCGACGGACATTTGGCCGAAACACAAGTGGTTGTCACAAAACAGTCCGGCCACGAGATAGATAGATTTAATAGATAGATACATAGATTACATAGATCAATAGATGCAATATACATTTGATAGATACGACTGATAGTTATATAGATTTGATAGATAAAGAGATAGATTTGATAGATATATAATTTCCCAGACAGAGAATTACAAGACAAGCGGTCTGGGACCCATGGTAAGGTTCCCAGAGGCAGTTGCGGCGCCAGGGGACGTGTATATAGCATAGATTTTAGGAACCGGGAGATGGAAAAAGATGCTTGGTCGGTCCTCCTACTTCAAATTTGGGGCACTGCGCATGCAATCTAATGTGCCACCAGATATGAGTGGTGTGTTAAGTAGTACTATTCTGATCAGTTTAATACCTGTTACTCCGCCTATCGGGGAAGGTGTATATGGCATGGATTTTACGAACCGGGAGATGGAAAAAGATGCTTGGTCGGTCCTCCTACTTCAAATTTGGGGCACTGCGCGCGCAATCGTGGCCGAACTTTTAGCCGACGGACATTTGGCCGACGGACATTTGGCCGAAACACAAGTGGTTGTCACAAAACAGTCCGGCCACGAGATAGATAGATTTAATAGATAGATACATAGATTACATATATCAATAGATGCAATATACATTTGATAGATACGACTGATAGTTATAAAGATTTGATAGATAAAGAGATAGATTTGATAGATATATAATTTCCCAGACAGAGAATTACAAGACGTGCGGTCTGGGACCCATGGTAAGGTTCCCAGAGGCAGTTGCGGCGCCAGGGGAAGTGTATATGGCATAGATTTTAGGAACCGGGAGATGGAAAAAGATGCTTGGTCGGTCCTCCTACTTAAAATTTGGGGCACTGCACATGCAATCATGGCCGGACTTTTAGCCGACAGACATTTGTCCGACGGACATTTGGCCGAAACACCAGTGGCTGTCACAAAACAGTCTGGCCACGAGATAGATTTGATAGATAGATACATAGATTACATAAATCAATAGATGCAATATACATTTGATAGACACGATTGATTGTTAGATAGATTTGATAGATAAATAGATAGATTTAATAGATATATAATTTCACAGACAGAGAATTACAAGACGTGCAGGCTGGGACCCATGGTAAGGTTACTTCCTTTTGCACAATCGAGTACAGGTTGGGGATTGCCTTTTGTGCAAAGAAATTTTGGCCGGGTACCTACCACTGCGGTGTCCCCTATCAGGGGATGTGTATATGGCATGGATTTTAGGAACCTGGAGATGGAAAAAGATGCTTGGTCAGTCCTCCTACTTCAAATTTGGGGCACTGCGCGTGCAATCTAATGTGCCACCAGATAGGGGTGGTGTGTTAAGTAGTACTATTCCTATCAGTTTAATCCTGTTAAGTGTCTTTTTTTTTGGTTTTGTTTTTGAAGCCACAGTGCAGCACCAGAGACCAGAAAAATTTGGCATGTACACATGCCTGAAAAATTAGGTATTGTTGCAGCCGCTGCTGTAGCAGCAGCCAGAAAAATTGATGTTTGTTTCCCAGGCAGAAAGTGCCCTAAAACATTGCAGCTTGAACCCTAGTTGGTGGCTGATAAGTCACGCAAGTCATCTGGCATTTGAAGATAAAATACAGCAGCGTGTGGACCATTTTTAGCCCAAGGCAGCTCATGTGATCAGGCCTTTTTTACTCAAATGTATCACCCAATATCAGTTCCTTCGGGATCCATCCCTCATTCATCTTAATAAAGGTGAGGTAATATAGGCTTTTTTTGACCTAGGCGACTTCTCTTCTCAGTGACAATACCTCCTGCTGCACTGAAGGTCCTTTCTAACCGGACACTTGAAGCGGGGCAGGCCAGAAGTTCTATGGCAAATTGGGATAGCTCAGGCCACAGGTCAAGCCTGCACACCCAGTAGTCAAGGGGTTCATCACTCCTCAGAGTGTCGAGATCTGCAGTTAAGGCGAGGTAGTCTGCTACCTGTCGGTTGAGTCGTTCTCTGAGGCTGGACCCCGAAGGGCTGTGGCGATGCATAGGAGTTAAAAAGGTCCGCATGTCCTCCATCAACAACACGTCTGTAAAGCGTCCTGTCCTTGCCGGCCTGGTCGTGGGAGTCGGAGGATTACTTTCAACTCTTCCCCTGTTAGATTCACGTTGTGCTGTGACATCACCCTTATACGCTGTGTAAAAGCATACTTTTTAATTTATTTTGGAAATGCTGCATCCTTTCTGACTTGTTGTAATTTGGTAACATTTCAGGCACTTTATGCTTATACCGGGGGTCTAGTAGCGTGGACACCCAGTACAGGTCCTTCTCCTTCAGCTTTTTTATACGAGGGTCACTCAACAGGCACAACAGCATGAAAGACCCCATTTGCACAAGGTTGGATGCCGAGCTAGTCATGTCCCATTCCTCATCCTCAGTGATATCACTGAAGGTATCTTCTTCCCCCAGCCACGTACAACACCACGGGTACCAGATAGGTGACAACAAGCACCCTGGGATGCCTGTTGTGGTTGGTCTTCCTCCTCCTCCTCAAAGCCACATGCCTCCTCTGACTCCTCTTCCTCACAATCCTCTTCCAGCATTGCTGCAGGTCCAGCAAGGGATGCTGATAAGGCTGTTATGGTGGTGATGGTGACCACAACTATTCCTCTTCACGCTCATCTACGGCTTGATCCAGCACTCTTCGCAGGGCACGCTCCAGGAAGAAAACAAATGGTATGATGTCGCTGATGGTGCCTTCGGTGCGACTGACTAGGTTTGTCACCTCCTCAAAAGGACGCATGAGCCTACAGGCATTGTGCATGAGCACCCAGTAATGTGTCAAAAAAATTCCCAGCTCTGCAGAGGCTGTCCTAGCACCCTGGTTATACAAATACTAGCTAATGGCTTTTTCTTGTTGGAGCAGCCGGTCGAACATTAGGAGTGTTGAATTCCAACGTGTGGGGATGTAGCAAATCAAGCGCCTCACTGGCATGTTGTTTTGCAGCTGAATATCGGACAATTGCGCCATAGCCTTGTAGGAACGCCTCAAATGGCCACACACCTTCCTGGCCTGCTTCAGGACGTCCTGTAAGCCTGGATACATATGCACAAATCGTTGTACGATCAGACTACACACATGTGCCATGCACGGCACATGCGTCAACTTGCCCTATTTCAATGCCGTCACCAAATTACTTCCTTTGTCAGAAACCACTTTGCCGATCTCCAGTTAGTGCAGAGTAAGCCACTGATCCACCTGTACGTTCAGGGTGTACAGGAGTGCTGGTCCTGTGTGACTCTCTGCTTTAAGGCAAGTCAACCCCAAGACGGCGTGACACTGCTATATCCGGGATGTGGAATAGTACCTGCGGAGCTGGGGGGGTGCCGTTGATGTGGAGCAAGATGCAGCAGCAGAAGAGGACTCAGTCGAGGAAGTTATGGAAGAGGATGGAGTAGGAGGAGTAGAGAAGGTGGCAGCAGACCTGCCTGCAAGTCGTGGAGGTGTCACCAACTCATCCTCTGCAGAGCCACGCATTCCATGCTTGGCAGCCGTCAACAGGTTTACCCAATGTGCAGTGTAGGTGATATACCTGCCCTGAACATGCTTTGCAGACCAGCTATCAGTGGTCATGTGGACCCTTGCCCCAACACTGTGTGCCAGACATGCCATTACTTCCTTTCGCACAATCGAATACAGGTTGGGGATTGCCTTTTGTTAAAAGAAATTTCGGTCGGGTACCTTCTACTGCGGTGTCCCAATAGCTACAAATTTTTTGAATGTCTCAGACTCCACCAGCTTGTATAGTAAAAGCTGGCAGGATAAGAGTTCAGACAAGCCAGCTGTCAGATGTTGGGCAAGGGGGTGACTTTGTGACATTGGCTTCTTACACTCAAACATGTCCTTGACAGACACCTGACTGTGGGCAGATGAGCAGGAACTGCTCCAGAAGAGAGACAGAGTGGCGGATGGTTGAGAGGGGGCAAGGAGGACAGCAGTGGTTGACGTGGCTGAAGATGCTGGACCAGGAGGAGGATGGCAGCTTTGAGTTTGTGTGCTGTTTCTACTCATGTGTTGATCCCATAGGCGTTTGTGATGTGCTATCATGTGCCTTCGCAAAGCAGTTTTACCTAGGTGGGTGTTGCACTTCCCACGACTCAGTTTCTTTTGGCACAGGTTGCAAATGACATCGCTGTTGTCAGAGGCAGACACACAAAAAAATGCCACACTGCTGAGCTCTGCGATGACGGCATTCTGGTGGTGGCAACAGCATGCGTTGATTGGCGTGCTGTCTGGCTGACCCCGGGTGCCGATGCATGCTGTCTGACTGTGCCACTAGCTCCTTGCGACGACCTCCCCGTGCTTCCAACTTGTCTC
This sequence comes from Bombina bombina, assembly GCF_027579735.1. NCBI lineage: Eukaryota > Metazoa > Chordata > Amphibia > Anura > Bombinatoridae > Bombina > Bombina bombina. The sequence continues at coordinate 216,416,313 of NC_069502.1, forward strand.
CTCCTCTCTGTCTCCCCATCTGAACTTTCAAACTGTTCTTCTTCTCTTCTAGCGGGAACCCACGTGACATCCACGGACGCATCGTCATCATCAACCCCTTCACTTGTATCTGTCAAATCAACAAAGGAAGCAGCAGCGGGTACAATATCAACAACTATGTCCTCCTCAGAACTTTTCGAGTTCATGGGACATGGCCTCTGAACACTGGGCATTATTCTACGGCCAAAGGGAATCACAGCAACACGACCACGACGGCACCTGCGGGGTGGCTTGCCTCTGCCTGTCATTTTTTTTTTAAATGTACACTTACACTACTATTAAACAAGATATGATTGGTGGCATTGGGCAAGTGGGCACAGTATACGCTGTGAGCCTGGCATACACACTGGCAGGCAGGCAACTGCAATTAGATTACACTAGCAGACTGATGTTTCACAGTCAAAAAAGTTTGTTTTTTTTAAATTTACAATACTGTTACAACAGATATGAGTGGTGGCACTAGTTGGCAAATGGGCCTGGCACACACGCTGGCAGGCAGGCAGGCAACTGCAATTAGATTACACTAGCAGACTGATGTTTCACAGTCAAAAAAGTTTTTTTTTATAAAATTTACACTACTGTTACAACAGATATGAGTGGTGGCACTAGTTGGCAGGTGGGCCTGGCACACATGCTGGCAGGCAGGCAACAGCAATTACATTACACTAGCAGACTGATGTTTCACAGTCAAATAAGTTTTTTAAAAAAAATTTACACTGCTGTTACAACATATATGAGTGGTGACACTAGTTGGCAAGTGGGCCTGGCACACATGCTGGCAGACAGGCAACTGCAATTAGATTACACTAGCAGACTGATGTTTCACAGTCAAAAAAGTTTTTTTTTTTAAAATTTACACTACTGTTACAACAGATATGAGTGGTGGCACTAGTTGGCAAGTGGGCCTGGCACACACGCTGGCAGGAAGGCAACTGCTATTAGATTACACTAGGAGACTGATGTTTCACAGTCAAAAAAGTTTTTTTTTTTTTAAATTTACACTACTGTTACAACAGATATGAGTGGTGGCACTAGTTGGCAAATGGGCCTGGCACACACGCTGGCAGGCAGGCAACTGCAATTAGATTACACTAGCAGACTGATGTTTCAAAGTCAAAAAAAGTTATTTTTTACAAAATTTACACTACTGTTACAACAGATATGAGTGGTGGCACTAGTTGGCAAGTGTGCCTGGCACACACACTGGCAGGCAGGCGGGGAACTGCAATTAGATTACACTAGCAGACTGATGTTTCACAGTCCAAAAAGTTTTTTTTTTTTAAAAATCACACTACTGTTACAACAGATATGAGTGGTGGCACTAGTTGGCAAGTGGGCCTGGCACACACGCTGGCAGGCAGGAAACTGCTATTAGATTACACTAGAAGACTTATGTTTCACAGTCAAAAAAAGTTATTTTTTACAAAATTTACACTACTGTTACAACAGATATGAGTGGTGGCACTAGTTGGCAAGTGGGCCTGGCACACACACTGGCAGGCAGGCAGGGAACTGCAATTAGATTACACTAGCAGACTGATGTTTCACAGTCAAAAAAGTTTTTTTTTTTTTTTTAAATCACACTACTTTTACAACAGATATGAGTGGTGGCACTAGTTGGCAAGTGGGCCTGGCACACACGCTGGCAGGCAGGCAACTGCTATTAGATTACACTAGAAGACTGATGTTTCACAGTCAAAAAAGTTATTTTTTTTAAATTTACACTACTGTTACAACAGATATGAGTGGTGGCACTAAGTTGGCAAGTGGGCCTGGCACACACGCTGGCAGGCAGGCAACTGCTATTAGATTACACTAGAAGACTGATGTTTCACAGTCAAAAAAGTTATTTTTTTTAAATTTACACTACTGTTACAACAGATACGAGTGGTGGCACTAGTTGGCAAGTGGGCCTGGCACACACGCTGGCAGGCAGGCAACTGCAATTAGATTACACTAGCAGACTGATGTTTCACAGTCAAATAAGTTTTTTTTTTTTTAAATATTACACTACTGTTACAACATATATAGGTTTTGGCACTAGTTGGCAAGTGGGCCTGGCACATACACTGGCAGGCAGTCCGTCAACTGCAATTAGATTACACTAGCAGACAGATGTTTCACAGTCAAAATGTTTTTGTTTTTTTTAATTTACACTACTGTTACAACAGATATGAGTGGTGGCACTAGTTAGCAAGTGGGCCTGGCACACACGCTGGCAGGCAGGCAACTGCAATTAGATTACACTAGCAGACTGATGTTTCAAAGTCAAAAAAGTTATTTTTTACAAAATTTACACTACTGTTACAACAGATATGAGTGGTGGCACTAGTTGGCAAGTGGGCCTGGCACACACGCTGGCAGGCAGGCAGGCAGGGAACTGCAATTAGATTACACTAGCAGACTGATGTTTCACAATCAAATTTTTTTTTTTTTTTTTAAATCACACTACTTTTACAACAGATATGAGTGGTGGCACTAGTTGGCAAGTGGGCCTGGCACACACGCTGGCAGGCAGGCAACTGCTATTAGATTACACTAGAAGACTGATGTTTCACAGTCAAAAAAGTTATTTTTTTTAAATTTACACTACTGTTACAACAGATATGAGTGGTGGCACTAGTTGGCAAGTGGGCCTGGCACACACGCTGGCAGGCAGGCAACTGCAATTAGATTACACTAGCAGACTGATGTTTCAAAGTCAAAAAAGTTATTTTTTACAAAATTTACACTACTGTTACAACAGATATGAGTGGTGGCACTAGTTGGCAAGTGTGCCTGGCACACACACTGGCAGGCAGGCGGGGAACTGCAATTAGATTACAATAGCAGACTGATGTTTCACAGTCAAAAAAGTTTTTTTTTTTAAAAATCACACTACTATTACAACAGATATGAGTGGTGGCACTAGTTGGCAAGTGGGCCTGGCACACACGCTGGCAGGCAGGAAACTGCTATTAGATTACACTAGAAGACTTATGTTTCACAGTCAAAAAAGTTATTTTTTTTTAAATTTACACTACTGTTACAACAGATATGAGTGGTGGCACTAGTTGGCAAGTGGGCCTGGCACACACGCTGGCAGGAAGGCAACTGCTATTAGATTACACTAGGAGACTGATGTTTCACAGTCAAAAAAGTTTTTTTTTTTTAAATTTACACTACTGTTACAACAGATATGAGTGGTGGCACTAGTTGGCAAGTGGGCCTGGCACACACGCTGGCAGGCAGGCAACTGCAATTAGATTACACTAGCAGACTGATGTTTCAAAGTCAAAAAAAGTTATTTTTTACAAAATTTACACTACTGTTACAACAGATATGAGTGGTGGCACTAGTTGGCAAGTGTGCCTGGCACACACACTGGCAGGCAGGCGGGGAACTGCAATTAGATTACAATAGCAGACTGATGTTTCACAGTCAAAAAAGTTTTTTTTTTTAAAAATCACACTACTTTTACAACAGATATGAGTGGTGGCACTAGTTGGCAAGTGGGCCTGGCACACACGCTGGCAGGCAGGAAACTGCTATTAGATTACACTAGAAGACTTATGTTTCACAGTCAAAAAAGTTATTTTTTTTAAATTTACACTACTGTTACAACAGATACGAGTGGTGGCACTAGTTGGCAAGTGGGCCTGGCACACACGCTGGCAGGCAGGCAACTGCAATTAGATTACACTAGCAGACTGATGTTTCACAGTCAAATAAGTTTTTTTTAAAAAATATTACACTACTGTTACAACATATATAAGTTTTGGCACTAGTTGGCAAGTGGGCCTGGCACACAAACTGGCAGGCAGGCCGTCAACTGCAATTAGATTACACTAGCAGACTGATGTTTCACAGTCAAAATGTTTTTGTTTTTTTTAATTTACACTACTGTTACAACAGATATGAGTGGTGGCACTAGTTAGCAAGTGGTCCTGGCACACACGCCGGCAGGCAGGCAACTGCAATTAGATTACACTAGCAGACTGATGTTTCACAGTCAAAAAAGTTTTTTTTTTTTTAATTTACACTACTGTTACAACAGATATGAGTGGTGGCACTAGTTGGCAAATGGGCCTGGCACACACGCTGGCAGGCAGGCAGGCAACTGCAATTAGATTACACTAGCAGACTGATGTTTCACAGTCAAAAAAGTTTTTTTTACAAAATTTACACTACTGTTACAACAGATATGAGTGGTGGCACTAGTTGGCAAGTGGGCCTGGCACACACGCTGGCAGGCAGGCAACTGCAATTAGATTACACTAGCAGACTGATGTTTCACAGTCAAATAAGTTTTTTTTAAAAATGTACACTACTGTTACAACAGATATGAGTGGTGGCACTAGTTGGCAAATGGGCCTGGCACACACGCTGGCAGGCAGGCAACTGCAATTAGATTACACTAGCAGACTGATGTTTCACAGTCAAAAAAGTTTTTTTTTACAAAAGTTACACTACTGTTACAACAGATATGAGTGGTGGCACTAGTTGGCAAGTGTGCCTGGCACACAGGCAACTGCAATTAGATTACACTAGCAGACTGATGTTTCACAGTCAAAAAAGTTTTTTTAATATTTACACTACTGTTACAACAGATATGAGTGGCGGCACTAGTTGGCAAGTGGGCCTGGCACACACGCTGGCAAGCAGGCAACTGCAATTAGATTACACTAGCAGACTGATGTTTCAAAGTCAAAAAAGTTATTTTTTACAAAATTTACACTACTGTTACAACATATATGAGTGGTGGCACTAGTTGGCAAGTGGGCCTGGCACACACGCTGGCAGGCAGGCAGGGAACTGCAATTAGATTACACTAGCAGACTGATGTTTCACAATCAAAAAAGTTTTTTTTTTTTTTAAATCACACTACTGTTACAACAGATATGAGTGGTGGCACTAGTTGGCAAGTGGGCCTGGCACACACGCTGGCAGGCAGGCAACTGCTATTAGATTACACTAGCAGACTGATGTTTCACAGTTAAAAAAGTTTTTTTTTTACAAAATTTACACTACTGTTACAACAGATATGAGTGGTGGCACTTAGCAAGTGGGCCTTGTACACACGCTGGCAGGCAGGCAGGCAGGCAACTGTAATTAGATTACACTAGCAGACTGATGTTTCACAGTCAAAAAAGTTTTTTTTTTACAAAATTTACACTACTGTTACAACAGATATGAGTGGTGGCACTGCAGGCAGGCAACTGCAATTAGATTACACTAGCAGACTGATGTTTCACAGTCAAAATTACACAGGCAAAAAAAAGATGTTCTAACCCTAAAAAGGGCTTTTTGGAGTGCTGTCCTTACAGCAGAGATCAGATGAGTCCTTCAGGACTGTAGTGGACACTGAATACACTAGCCTAGCTATCAATTTCCCTATAAAATCAGCAGCAGCTACACTATATCTCCTCTCACTAAGAATGCAGAATCAGAATGAATCTAAAATGGCTGCTGTCTAGGAGTTGGGAGGGTCTGGGAGGGAGTGTCTGCTGCTGATTGGCTGAAATGTGTCTGCAGACTGTGAGATACGGAGTCAAAGTTTACTCAATGATGACGAATAGGAGGCGGATCGAACATCGCATATGTTCGCCCGCCGCGGTGAACACTAACAAGCTATGTTTGCCGGGAACTATTCGTCGGCGAACTATTTGCGACATCACTACTCCTCACTAATATCATTCTCACCTTTGCAGTCCCCACCTCCTGTTTCCCATCCTCCTACCCATCTAGATTGTAAGTTCCCATGGGTATAGGGCACTCAATTCCCCTGTATTTGTCCAAAATGTTTTGTCTTTTATTGTATTGTTTCTCCGTTGTACTTTTATCCTTGTACCCATGGGCAGCGCTGTGTAATCTGTTAACACTTTATAATTAAAGAATAATAATAATAATAATATTAATGTTAAAGAGACAGAATATAAAAACAGTACAACTTGAGAAATTCTAGTGGTAACCATTTTTTACTGGCATCCTAGTCTATCCCTATACATCTACAATTCAATAGACTGTGCAAGTGCTATTTTTACTATCTATGACTTCTATTCTTTATTCTGAATAAATAAGTTGTCTTGTTTATTCATGCACAAATAACAATTGTAAAATACTCAGCAAAGTGCATGAAACAAAATAATGTCTCCTTAAACACAGCTGAGATTTCTGTTTACACAAATAAAAAGACATCCATGGAATGAAAAATACCACTGACACCCAACTAAGCTTTAAATATTCATTCTAAGAACAAGCTAATATTTAGAAAAATCCCAAAAGACTGTGCAAATCCAAAAGAAAAGTATAAGAGTAAGTAATATTGACATGAAAAAAAAGCTTTTATGTCATTACCTTTGTGTCAATTCCAATCTATCTGATCCAGTTTATCAGTGGTTTTGTTTTTGGCTCTGAGACAAGTTTTCAGGTTCTGAGTGGTCACAATCGAAGTGATAAGATCATTTCCATGTTGGGAAAAGTTCAGGTGAGACCCGAGTAGATAGTGGGACAATCACCCATACGAAGCATGGGCAGCAATGGTTATGGTGAACACAATCCTCCGGCAACAAAATGGGCACATCAAATTCAACACACAAAGGGAGTTGATAAAGTGCAAAACTGTCCTTTTCCACATGATTGACAGCATTCCATGATAATCAGAATTAATTATATTTTGTTGCACATGTATTAATACTCTCTGAAATGGTCATATACAGTACATAATTTTAGAAGTATATATCAATATATTGTCTTTATTAATCAAATGTATATTTAGTGCTATTATATAGTCCCTTGTTAGTGAGCAGGACAGACATTTACTTACTTAACAGACATATAAATTTAAACTTTTAATGCAAATGAGATCTGCAGGAAACAAGAGAAAATGGAAATCCCAATCACAACATATAGTAATGGGGGTTTAGCAATCACTTTCTTAAAGTGTTTGTGTTTATTTCATACTTGCAGTTTTTATTGTATATTACATTAATTATATCTACTTAAATGGGATTTCTATCAGCAATCACATATTTGGTTTTTGAAACACAAAGATTTAGAAATAAAGGGGACTTCATGCTGAAAGTTACTTTATTTGCAGCAAATTTATGCCTTTCTGAGCTCCTCAGGTAGCCCACGGCAGAATGTCATTTTTCAATGAGGTGATGTTTCCACCTCTTAGCCAATAGCTGTGCGGGCCAATCGGCATTATGCTGCATGGCTAGCACACTATTGTCTAACATCACCTCATTGATAAAATATTGTTCTGCTATTGTAGCCCTAACATTTTACTTTAGGTCCCGCCTGCACGCTAACTCTGCTTACCCACCAAAAAAACTAGACTTACCTGAAATAAAAAAAAACTAACAGTACCTATAAAAATAAAAAAACCTAACCTTACCTGAAAAAAAACCCTAACCTTACCTGAAAAATAAAATAACCTAACATTACAGAAAAAAAAATACCAACAATAAATACAAGTTACGCCTATTCTAAGACCCCACTTAAAAAAAACACCCCAAAATAAAAAAAACTATACTATCACTAAACTACAGTAATAGCCCTAAAAAGGGCTTTGTGTATGGTATTGCTCTAAAATGACTTAGCTCTTTAAAACAAAGCAACAACAAAAAAAAACATAATCCACTCTCCAAAACAGGGCTATCTAAAAAAACAAAACTACTTGACTATCCAAAATGGGCATTTGGCAGGGCATTGCCCTTAGAAGGGCATTTGGCTCTTTTCTGCCCATAAAAAATAATAATAAAAAAAAAAACCTAATCTAAAAAGAAACCAACCCCACCCAAAAAAAAATAAAACACTAAACCCTGGTACTCACCAAAGTTGAAACCTGGTGGTGGCGCTCCATCTTCATCCCAGCAGTGATCTTTCCTCATTCCAGCGGCAGTCTACTATCTTCATTCATCTTCTTATCTTCGGTGGCCAACATTATCTTCATGAGATCAGCCGCACCGCTTTATAGGGTTACCCTTAGCAATAAAATAAAATCAGCCAATAGAATAAAAGCTTTTTCTATTGGCTGATTTGAATACAATTGCATTCACTTTCAACTTGTAATACGGGCAGACATTGCCACTTAACAACGCCCATAGAAAATATGGGAAGCTTAAATTATCACGAGTTCAAGCAAACAAATTAAAAGAGTGCGCCACTTGTTATATGGTTTGAGCATAAAAACACCACAATCTTGCAATCTTGTTTATGTTCCTTTCACTAACGATAGGGTGCCACTCGTAATCTGGCCCTAAGTTTTTAGCTCTGTTCTGTGTTGAGCTCGAGCGCAACACATAACTCCTCAGTTGTAATTTGAGCAATGTTTAGTGAGGACACACTATATCAGTTGAAAATTTAGGGGACTTTAAATAAATGTTGGTCACGCGAACATTCTCTGGTAATTATTTTTTAAACACGGACTTGTAATATCATATTGTGTGTTATTCTTAGCGCAGAGTCACAATATGGTTAGTGTACCTAGTGCTCTATTAGTATACAATGCCAGTATACTCATCATGTCCATAGACAAATAGCATTCATGTTGTTTAACACGTATTATAAACATCACTCAATCTATTTGCAAAAAACACATATGGGCTCCACTAATCCTTTTGTCCAATTCCATTTCTCTAACATTAGAAACAAATGGGGAAGTTTGAAATTCACCCTTTTTGCTCATTAATGAAAAGTGAGGATCTTCATAGTCAGTATATGATAGTGTGACATTCAGCAGGGAACTGCCAGCAAATACATTTCCTCTTGAATAAGAGGTTCCCTTATGAAGTTCCTGTCTTAAGGTCTGATGATCGAAAGCTAGCTTGCATGAAGGGAAATCATGCACAAAATTTGATATTTATTTTAGACCTAATATTGTAATGTAGGAGTATTTTCTTCAGATTAAAAACTCTACATGGTGGAGACAAGACGTACATTTCATGGGCTCCTGTACAATTTATTAACATCTTGCTTAATTGAGAGCACATGTTATATTTTCTAACTAATTCCTTGACCTGTATTAATGGAGAAGGAGAAGCAACCTTTATTTTTTATTTTTTTTGTTATTTAGGAGAGAAAAGAGAAAGACTAACAAATCCTACTACTACTAGGGACTACTCCGTCTGATCTGACCACGAGGCAGTAGTGTCTGCCTGACTTACAGCCTTATCATGATTCACACAGAACTCTTTCCAACTCTATCAAATATGACTGATTGCGGCAAACAGGTCCTATTAGCTCTGGACAAATTTGGGGAACTGATGGACCGCAGTTTTTCTGACTTACGGCTCATAGTCAGAGTTCAGTCTAGAGGAGAGATCAGCTCAATACCTAAAATGGCGGCTGACACAGATCTTACTGAGCCCTCCCAGCTTCATATTAAGGCACCAACCTCAGGGCTTAACACTTCACAGACTCACACGGAGTCTCCTACACATGAAACTTATCTGGGTACAGCAACGGATCTTACAATAGAGAGAGGCTATGTCACACCAGCTCAGCTTGACAAATATGTAAGCATCAGAGTCAAAGCTCCGCAATCCGTTACTGCCTCACCGCAGACATGTAGTTTACATTCCCTTATAGAGAGCTGGTGTGAAAATGAAATCATCTGGTGTGAAGATGAAATCAGCCAATCAGATTCAAGTTCAATCCGATTGGCTGATCCAATCAGCCAATCAGATTGAGCTCGCATTCTATTGGCTGATCGGAACAGCCAATAGAATGCGAGCTCAATCTGATTGTAGGTTTAATTGTAACTTAGGTTAGGATTTATTTTACAGGTAATTTTGTAATTATTTTAACTAGGTAGCTATTAAATAGTTATTAACTATTTAATAGCTATTGTACCTGGTTAAAATAATTACAAAGTTGCCTGTAAAATAAATATAAATCCTAAAATAGCTACAATGTAATTATTCGTTATATTGTAGCTATATTAGGGTTTATTTTACAGGTAAGTATTTAGCTTTAAATAGGATTAATTTATTTAATAAGAGTTAATTTATTTCGTTAGATAAAAATTATATTTAACTTAGGGGGGTGTTAGTGTTAGGGTTAGACTTATCTTTAGGGGTTAATACATTTATTAGAGTAGCGGTGAGGTCCGGTCGGCAGATTAGGGGTTAATACTTGAAGTTAGTTGTCGGTGATGTTAGGGAGGACAGATTAGGGGTTAATACTATTTATTATAGGGTTATTGAGGCGGCAGTGAGGCGGATTAGGGGTTAATAACGTTATTATAGTAGCGGTGAGGTCAGGTCGGCAGATTAAGGGTTAATTATTGTAGCTAGGTGGTGGCGACGTTTTGGGGGGCAGATTATGGGTTAATAAATATAATATAGGGGTCGGCGGTGTTAGGGGCAGCAGATTAGGGGTACATAGGGATAAAGTAGGTTGCGGCGGTGTATGTAGCAGCAGATTAGGGGTTAAAAAAAATATGCAGGGGTCAGCGATAGCGGGGGCGGCAGATTAGGGGTTAATAAGTGTAAGGCTAGGGGTGTTTAGACTCGGGGTACATGTTAGGGTGTTAGGTGCAGACTTAGAAACTGTTTCCCATTGAAAACAATGGGGCTGTGTTAGGAGCTGAACGCTGCTTTTTTGCAGGTGTTAGGTTTTTTTTCAGCTCAAACTGCCCCATTGTTTCCTATGGGGATATCGTGCACGAGCACGTTTTTTAAGTTGGCCGCGCCCGTAAGCACCGCTGGTATTTAGAGTTGCAGTGTCGGTAAATTATGCTCTACGCTCCCTTTTTGGAGCCTAACGCAGCCCTTCTGTGAACTCTAAATACCAGCGGTATTTAAAAGGTGCGGGGAAAAAAAAGTACGCGTAGCTAACGCACCCCTTCTAACGCAAAACTCCAAATCTAGCAGTATGTTTCTTAGAATATAAAAAAAAAATCCGCCCTTTATAAAAGTTTTCTGGACATGCCAGTTCAATTTACTTTAGATCATTACTCCTGCCTACCTTTGTCTATAGTAGATCAGTTTATTCTATAAGTCTGGTAGGGCAGCTGGTTATTTCATAAGATCTATAGGCACAAGGTTCACACTGTTTTAAAGTTTTCATTTTTTTTTTTTTTCTCTCAGACTGTTTGATCAGAATTGTAATAGACTCCCCTTTCCACTATATTTGTATGTTCAGAGTATTTGTCTTGCTAATATTACTGTCTACGGATGTCTTTCGCTTTATTTGTATCATTTTATAAAACCTCAATAAAAAAACTTATTTAAAAAAAAAAAAAACTCTACATGGTGACATAAACATCTCTCATATGAAAAATGTTTCTAACATTTTTTTAGGGACCAATCCATACTGACAATAACTCTTAGATCATTAACCTGAGCGGAGAGCTTTAGATCATTGGGGCCCTTAGACTCCACACAACTTTAAGGTACATGGATTTGAAAACAAAATGTTGCTCTTTCACAATAAGTGTCCCTTGTCCCTCTAAAATGTAGATGGTCACCTTAAAAATGGCTATGACCTACAACACTAGGCATTATGATTGTTGGCTTATGGAGTATTTGGTCTCCAACATTCAGGAAATCTTGCAGCAAACTGTTTCTCTGCTGCAAGTCAGGGGCGTATTATGGCCTAGGCCAACAAGGCCGGTGCCTAGGGCAGCAGATTTGGGAGGGGCAGCACATTTGTCCTATCCTCTCTCTAAAAGCCAGCATACAGTACAGTGACGATAAAGTGCAGGCTCTTACAGCGAAGACAAGGCACATGCGCTGATTAAGGTCGCTCTTCACAGGCAGTGCTCCTTTAAACAGTTGCTTCAGTTAGAGCCGCCGGCATTTTTGCAGTGGAAGCGTTCTTGGTGAGAAACTTGCCCGGGGATATGCTTACAAGGTGAGGATGGAGGAGAAGACCTTGTGCTGATATGCTGCCTACCCTTGTCAGCTGTGGTGGATCTGCAAGCGCAGTGCTTATTGCAGGTCTTAGTTACTAACAGACTAGATGCGTCTGTGCACTGCTTAGATCAACTTGTGATGTCTAATCATAAACTCTCAGCGCTAATGTATGTTAGCTACTAATAGCTAGCTGTCTCTGCATTCATGTGATGTGTAATCATAAACTCTCACCGCTAATGTATGTTAGCTACTAATAGCTAGCTTTTTCTGCATTCATGTGATGTCTAATCATAAACTCTCAGCTCTAATGTATGTTAGCTACTAATAGCTAGCTCTCTCTGCATTCATGTGATGTCTAATCATAAACTCTCCATGCTAATGTATGTTAGCTACTAATAGCTAGCTTTCTTTGCATTCATGTGATGTCTAACCATAAGCTCTCAGCACTAATGTATGTTAGCTACTAATAGTTAGCTGTCTCTGCATTCATGTGATGTCTAATCATAAACTCTCAGCGCTAATGTATGTTAGCTACTAATAACTAGCTTTCTCTGCATTCATGTGATGTCTAATCATAAACTCTCAGCGCTAATGTATGTTAGCTACTAATAACTAGCTTTCTCTGCATTCATGTGATGTCTAATCCTAAACTCTCAGCGCTAATGTATGTTAGCTACTAATAACTAGCTTTCTCTGCATTCATGTGATGTCTAATCATAAACTCTCAGCGCTAATGTATGTTAGCTACTAAAAGCTGCCTCTGCATTCATGTGATTTTTAATCATAAACTCTCAGTGCTAATGTATGTTAGCTACTAATATCTAGCTGTCTCTGCATTCATGATCCCACAGAGTAAATAGTAAATGGATACTTAAAAAGTTTCATTATTTGAATGATTGTAATTAATGTATGTGGCATGTGAAGGGCAGTGATTGCTTCAAAGTGTATTCTCCCTTCCTCTTTCCCTTCTTTCCCTTTCTCCCTGCCTTCCTCCCCTCTTTCTCTCAACTCCCTCCCTTGCTCTCTTCTTTCACTCCTTTCTTGACCTCCATTCTCCCCCCCCCCTTTTCTCCTCTCCCTCCCCACTTTTCTTTTCTCTCTCTTTCTCTCCCTCCTTTCCCTCCCTTTTCTCCCATCCCCTTCATTTTCAGGGAGAAAATGGTATGAGATACATGCAATTTAACCCACGTATACAAGTGTTTTGCTAGCCAATTTTATTTTAAATTGTTATGGAAATTTTTTTTTACAAACTGATGCTAAAAAAGTATTATGGGGAAAACAGGCCTAAAATCTTTTTTTTTTCTTTTTTTCTTTTAAGGGGGGGGGGGCAGCAGGGTTTTGAGTGCCCAGGACAGCACAAAACCTAAGTATGCCCCTGCTGCAAGTGAGTTTCTCTTTCTAAATGAAGAGTTTGAACACTAAGGCCCTGAAGTTAAAAGCATCATTAGACCCACGAGAAATTACCTTTTTTCTGCCTTGCAAGTCTTGCAATCTGTATTTAAAGCATGTTTACACAACTCTGAAAAGGTGCCAAGGCTGATATGGCTGAAAAGGTGTATCTAACAATGAGGACAATGCTTTTAAAATTAGGAACTCACAGCAATGTTTGCCCATTAAAATACAGCTTTACGCACCCATTAAACGCATAAGAGACTCCAACATAATGCCTATATATTCATTCATAATCTCTTTTGCTAATAAAGAACAAAAAACAGCAACTTAATATTAAACCTATAGGAGCTTTCAGGATGCGGGTATATTTTATATGTATATAAAATGTTTTATTTATATGTATTTTCTTGTATAATGCAATAATATGTATTTTAATTCTTACCATCAGTTTAAAGTGTTTCTACTTTCATTTTGTAACTATGCACTAAAAAATAGAAAGTCATGGATACTGTCTTCTATGACATATTCAAAGAACAAACACAAAATCTCCTTCCTAAAGACAAAGAACAAAACATGCAAAAAGCATAAAAACAACAACAAACCAACAAAAATAAAATGCTACAACCCCAATCACAATGTAAGCCTCCTAAGGTATTAACCGTTAAAGGGACAGTCTACACCAAAATGTTTCTTATTTGAAAAGATAGATAATCCCTTTATTACCCATTTCCCGTTTTTGCATAACCAACACAGTTATATTAATATACTTTTTACCTCTGTGATTACCTTGTATCTAAGCCTCTGCAGACAGCCTCCTTATCTAAGTGCCTTTGACAGACATGCATCAGTAAAGACTCCTAAATAACTTTACGGGAGTGAGCACAATGTTTATCTATATGACACAAATGAACTAACACTGTCTAACTGTGAAAAACTTTCAAAATGCTCTGAGCTAAGAGGCGGTTTTCAACGGTTTTAGAAATCAGTTTGAGCCTACCTAGGTTTAGCTTTTCAAAAATACCACCAAGGGAACAAAGCAAATTTGATGATAAAAGTAAATTGGAAAGTTGTTTAAAATTGCATGCCCTTAGGGGGGCGGAGCCAACAGCCGGGGAGAGAAGTCGCATCTGCCCTGTGTTCTAGCTATGGACTACATATAAAACTCCAAAAAGCCAAAACTACCTAATTTTTTTAATGGATATCCTCTTTATACACGAACAGAAAGGAGAGGGGTAAAAACTTTGATTTATTTTTTGGGACCAATCTCTCCTTATATTCTTCATATGAGGGCGCAGATTTCTGGGGCCTAGGTGATATCCACGTGGATAGCTGCTGGTGGCTAGCCGAGTCCCTGCTGCATGCTCGGCACCTTACAGTTAAGTTGGGGTTCTATTGGGCTTCTGCAGCTACAGGTGGTTGAGCAGTCTAGAACCCATATAATTGTCTAACTGTGAAAAACTTTCAAAATGCTCTGAGCTAAGAGGCGGTTTTCAACGGTTTTAGAAATCAGTTTGAGCCTACCTAGGTTTAGCTTTTCAAAAATACCACCAAGGGAACAAAGCAAATTTGATGATAAAAGTAAATTGGAAAGTTGTTTAAAATTGCATGCCCTTAGGGGGGCGGAGCCAACAGCCGGGGAGAGAAGTCGCATCTGCCCTGTGTTCTAGCTATGGACTACATATAAAACTCCAAAAAGCCAAAACTACCTAATTTTTTTAATGGATATCCTCTTTATACACGAACAGAAAGGAGAGGGGTAAAAACTTTGATTTATTTTTTGGGACCAATCTCTCCTTATATTCTTCATATGAGGGCGCAGATTTCTGGGGCCTAGGTGATATCCACGTGGATAGCTGCTGGTGGCTAGCCGAGTCCCTGCTGCATGCTCGGCACCTTACAGTTAAGTTGGGGTTCTATTGGGCTTCTGCAGCTACAGGTGGTTGAGCAGTCTAGAACCCATATAATAATGGCCACTATTGCACCTCTATTAGTCTAAACGAAGCTGATGCCACAACATGGAGGAATCTCAAAATAACGCATGCCCAACAAGCACCTGGAAGCTAATCACATCCCTTTCGACAGATATGTCCACTCGCCTAGATTATCATCATTCAAACTCTATAGCTATCCTGCGAACTGCAGTCAGCTCACCCACTCTTCCGCACACTAAAGCCTACCTCGCTAACAGCCCATTAGGCACTCTGTGGCCCAGACAAATGCAACAGAGAGATCGTGGGCATATTGAGGGCTCAAGGAGGAGTCTATAGCAAGGAGTAGGAGCTCGTACTGCTACACAAGCAGTGTACTCCCGGGCAGAGCCAAAGAAGCTTCGGAAGACTGCAGGGACTCAGATATCATTGAAGGCGGCTAGCACAGATGGGAGATCATTATTGATTAGAGCAGCATACATACTCCCCCTGCTTTGAAACCGGGAGGACGCAGAAATTATATCCTTGAGGTGGCACGATCGAGACTGTTGCAGAGAACTGAAATGTTGTTCTACACGGAGCTTGCTGGGCAGTTGGGGAGCCCTTTTGATCCAGGTGGTTAGTTTTGCCTCTGCTCTCCCTGCTTGCCTGCATGGCGCATACAAGAGACACTAGCACAGAGGTACTTAGCTGGTGTCTCGTTTGATAGATTGGACTTCAATATGGAACTATGGCAACCAGAATAGACCTTAATAAGTCTGTGTTAAGACTGTTATATACAGCTTCATAATACATGCTATGTTACATGCTATTATATATTGCTTGTTTATACACGCTGTTACTGCAGGGGTTTTAAAACTGCACTTCATACATGCCCAGTATAAATTAGAGTTAATTTACGTGTTAGCGTGTAAAGTGTAACACTCTTGTTGGATTAGCTATATAAATTGTTGTTTTACAGTTATTAGTCAAACACCAATGCACTCTATTTCATTTAGAGCTCTATTGACCATACGCAGCACTGCTACATTCTGTGGCCAAGCTGCAGGCCTACTTCAGGTACAGTTCTATAGTATAGTGTCCCATGTCCATTTTCAGGGTGTTATTTGAGTGGGTAATTATATAGTGTGTGCAGCCAGTTCATAAACAGTTTATTACATATATTTTCTACTACAGTCGGAAGGAGTTATATCTAATATTGCATCAAATTGAGCTTCGTTCTCTCCTCTCGTGTATATGCTAAGACATGGATTCCCCTAGCAGGGGAGGGAGGTGTGTTGTGGTAGACAGTGATAATAGATGCTAGTTTTGACTGATTGCCAGTCTGATGTTATATAAACAATTCTCACTCCGCTGTGGTTATACTTACAGAGAGGATTTGGATTACTGTACAACATATGCATCTTCATGCATTTGTGATTTGGAACTTGCATATTTGCAAGTGTAGCACATACAGAATATTGCATGAGATAACCCAAATAAGTTAGAGTTGTCAGGGAGTTGGAGTGCTGTGCTACTCTGTATTATTAGCATGTAGATACATATCCTAGGTTAGCAACAATAATTGTAGTAATTTTTTCTAGGTGCGCACCCTCACCTTTCGCACATAACATGCTGTTACCCATCTCAGCTATATGGTACTATTCGGACATAAAGCCGCGCTACTACCAAAAGTAGAGAGACCCTCCTAATACCGGGAGATTTGGGGCACTTTGTTTAATTGAATTTAGTTTTTGTTCTTCACCGACTCTGAAATGCTGACTTATTCTATCTCAGTTATGTGTTTATATAATATTGTAGTTGCTCTTATCGCTGTAAATATTGGTACGCAATCTTTCCCTTACTAAGTTATATACGAATGTATTGAAATAGTGTTGTCTACTACCAAATGTTGTAAAACACCACATCTATGGTATGATCATACATCCTGTAAGTCTGAAGTGACAGGGCGTAGTTGATATAGTCATCCAGGACTGCTTACTACCCTTTACACATTTTACTCAGCTCCCTAACATATCACTGATATGCAAGCAAGATTGGATACAATGGGGTCACTTAGACATAGATGAGGTCACGCCAAAATGAAAGTATACATAGGATTCATTTAGGAGATATAGCAACCAGCTTAGTACTCTTTTAACAGACAAAGCTCCACAGCATATTATTATAGTAGTAAACACACTCTGTAATCCCGCTACTCCAGAAAGAGGACTTGAGATATTTGTTTAAAAACTTCAAAATTTATTCATCACAAAAGTTAAAAGTTTCACAACAGTCACAGGCCTGCAACAAGATGTTCAGGACTAAAAATAGCCAAACATGTTTCGGGCCAGATCTCAGCCCTTGTTCACTGGCATAGTTTGTGTCCACACCTACTAGTACTATTTAAAGGTAAGAAGTTAAGATAATTGCAGGCACCTGTATCTTATTAACCCCTTATGGGCAAAAAACTTAGTTCAAGCAAAAGACTTTATATTTAGAATATTTGAAAACAATGCATACTAATATTTAAACTTCATTTTTGAAATACATTTTTTATCTACAATCTACTCAAATGTTTCCTTTGTCAAAATTGTATTTACAAAGGAAGAATTTTATTAAAGATTCAATAAAATAAATCTACATCCATAATGGAGTTTAGACCAGAAGGGTGCTTGGTTTTTAAATTAAATATCCAAAACACTTCCCTCTGGTCCAAACGTCTCTCTCTGTCTCCCCCTCTTCTATGTCTTGGCACATGATCTATGCCTTGTATAGTCAATAATGAATTGTCTGAATTGTGTTCCTGTCTAAAGTGTTTCGCTATTGGGGTAGTGCAATCTGGATTTCCTATGTCCCTTAAATGTTGGAGGGCCCTGTCACGTAGGGCACGTTTCGTGCGCCCCACGTACTGTTGTTAACATCCCTGGCATGTCAAAAGGTATATGATATATGTGGTGTTACAGGTAACGTATGTCAAATTCTTTTCCCGTTGTACTCGATTTAAATCTGTTCCCTTGTTCAATATGTGGACAGGTTTTACAGATTCTACCTTGACATTTGTAGCAACCTAGCCTTTTTGTGAGCCATGTCTGACCATTACTTGTAGGTAACATGGAGGGGGCCAAAATGCTCCCCAAGGTTTTCGCTTTTCGTGCTGAAAAAAGGCAACCATTGGCCACAATTTTTTTAAAGTTTTACATCGCTTTCAAGCATGGGAAGACAGTTCCGTACAATATTACAGATCTTATTGTAATCTTTACTGTAATTAGTAATAAAGATTGGTTTAGTATATTCTTTCTGTTTACGTGTATTGCTTTTATAAATTAGATCCTCCCTATTTAGGAGATCTACTCTTGCTTTGGTTTTGTTCAAAAGTTCTGTATTGTACCCTCTGGCTTTTAGACGCTGATTTGTACTTTCTGCATGTATCTGAAATTTAGAATCCGTAGTACAGTTACGTTTTGTTCTTACTAATTGTCCATATGGAATGGACTCAATAGTATGTTTAGGGTGACATGATGTTGAGTGCAATATCGTGTTGCCTGCTGTGCTTTTCCTGTATAATTCAATCTCAATTGAATGTGTCTCAGTGTTGGATGTTAAAGAAACATCCAAAAAATTAATAGTATGTGTGTTTTCCTGCATAGTGAAAGATAAATTGAATCGATTGCTGTTGGCGTATTCAAGGAACCTAGCAACCGATTGCTGGTCCCCATCCCACACCAACACCAAGTCATCAATGTACCGACCGAAAAAAACAATGTTATTTCGAAAAGGATTACCATCTCCAAAGACGTGGCACCGCTCCCAGAACCCCATATAGAGGTTAGCATAGGAAGGGGCAAATTTTGCCCCCATAGCGGTGCCACGTCTTTGGAGATAGAATCGACCCTCAAACATAAAAAAATTGTGTGTAAGTAAATACTCCACTGCAATGTGAAGAAATTGATTAGTGAAAAAATCATATGTGGTGTGATTTGTTAGAAAAAAATCCAATGCTTCCAAACCTAAAACATGAGGAATGGTTGTATAAAGTGAGGTGACGTCTAAAGTGACAAATCTATAAGAGTCACACCATGTAACATGTTTAATTTTCTCAATAAATGATGTAGTATCTTTCAAATATCCATATAGCTCAATGACTATCGGTTTCAAAAAAGTATCAACCAGATCAGATAGCCTTTCGTTTAAGGACCCAATGCCTGCCACTATTGGGCGGCCTGGCGGATGTACAGGGTCCTTATGCAGTTTTGGAAGCTGATGGAAAATAGGTACACAGGGATTTTTGGGTAAAAGGTACTCCATGACTTTCTCGGAGAATACTCCATCTAATTTTGCTTTGTGTACTATTTCTGATAGTATTTTTCTGAATGAATAAGTAGGATCCGACAAAAGTGGTTGGTATACATCCATGTTAGAAAGTTGCCTGTTGGCCTCAGTTAAGTAATCAATTTTATTTAAGATGACTGTATTACCTCCTTTGTCGGATTCTCTTATGACTATATTCTTGTCATTTGTAAGTGCCTGTATTGCTTTTCTCTCTTGAGATGTAAGGTTACTGCTTTTGTATGTGTTTGAGGTTTTGTTCTTATCATCTAATGCAATTAATTGTGTTTCTAAGGTCTGTTGAAATACCTGTAGATGTTGACCTCTACTATGTATAGGATAGAAAAAACTTTTTTCTTTGAAATCATTAAGATTAATGTCTCTTTCAGAGGGTCCAGATCTAGTTGTCTGTGTGCAATCACTTTCCCTGATGAGTTCTTGCATATCAACCATTGCAGTATAATCATTAAAATCAAAATTGGGAATCTGCTGCTCACAAACAACTTGATTGTCCTCTTCCTCATTTGTCATTTCCATATCAGTTGCAAAATGTTTTTTCAGGGTAAGATTTCTCACAAACCGATTAACATCTAACACTGTGGAAAAAAGATTAAAACTGCAACTGGGGGCAAAATTTAGGCCCCTTTGTAATAAAGAAATTTCCTGTTCTGTCAGACATCTAGAAGATAAATTTATTACATTATTTATTGATGACTTGTCCTGTAAGACACTCTCTTTCTGTGAGGGTAGAGACTGCCTCCTGCCCCTTCTGCCTCTTCCCCTATTCCCTCTACGTACTTTCTTTTTGTTTTGTTTTTTGTTTTCAGTTTGGGAAAACCCTCCCCGTTTTTTGACTGTGTAGCATTAGAGGTAGTGGGAATGTCTAGCACTGATAAACTGTCTTTTGCTGATGAAGAATGATTCACTTGTTGTGAAGATGTTTCCTGATCTGAGGTGTCATATTCATATTCTGTCTCACTAAAGGTGACTTTTTTGTCTTGTTTAGGCCCTGACTTCTTATGTGTATTCCTATGTTGCATTCTATTTTTGTAGGGTGTCTTAAAGTCATTAGTATGACTCCATCTATAAACCTTATTCAATTCATAGTCCAATTTGTCTCTATGCATTTTTTGTTGTTTGAATAACCACAGTTCTTTTTTAAAAGATTTCATGTTTTCTTGAAATTGTTTATCTTAATCTTTAAACTCCTGATGGGCCTGATGTTTTTTAAGCTCCATTTGCAATTCTTGCATATTTTGAATTAATTGGAGTCTTTGTTTCTTTTTATATTCAATCAACAAATTTATAAGGGATCTAGAACAGGTTGTTAACACCTCATTCCATTTATTTATGAAGTCCTGACAGGTGACTTGAAAAGATGGAAACTTTGATATTCTTAGGCCCCTAGGAATTCTGAAGTTAGTTTGGTATAGTTGGAAAGTTTTAATATCCAACTCTAATCTTATATCTCTTTTTCTAAGATTGTCCATTTGTTGGAATAGATCATCTAGGACAGTTTCTATGTTGAGTGGGTAATTATATAGTGTGTGCAGCCAGTTCATAAACAGTTTATTACATATATTTTCTACTACAGTCGGAGGGAGTTATATCTAATATTGCATCAAATTGAGCTTCGTTCTCTCCTCTCGTGTATATGCTAAGACATGGATTCCCCTAGCAGGGGAGGGAGGTGTGTTGTGGTAGACAGTGATAATAGATGCTAGTTTTGACTGATTGCCAGTCTGATGTTATATAAACAATTCTCACTCCGCTGTGGTTATACTTACAGAGAGGATTTGGATTACTGTACAACATATGCATCTTCATGCATTTGTGATTTGGAACTTGCATATTTGCAAGTGTAGCACATACAGAATATTGCATGAGATAACCCAAATAAGTTAGAGTTGTCAAGGAGTTGGAGTGCTGTGCTACTCTGTATTATTAGCATGTAGGTACATATCCTAGGTTAGCAACAATAATTGTAGTAATTTTTTCTAGGTGCGCACCCTCACCTTTCGCACATAACATGCTGTTACCCATCTCAGCTATATGGTACTATTCGGACATAAAGCCGCGCTACTACCAAAAGTAGAGAGACCCTCCTAATACCGGGAGATTTGGGGCACTTTGTTTAATTGAATTTAGTTTTTGTTCTTCACCGACTCTGAAATGCTGACTTATTCTATCTCAGTTATGTGTTTATATAATATTGTAGTTGCTCTTATCGCTGTAAATATTGGTACGCAATCTTTCCCTTACTAAGTTATATACGAATGTATTGAAATAATGTTGTCTACTACCAAATGTTGTAAAACACCACATCTATGGTATGATCATACATCCTGTAAGTCTGAAGTGACAGGGCGTAGTTGATATAGTCATCCAGGACTGCTTACTACCCTTTACACATTTTACTCAGCTCCCTAACATATCACTGATATGCAAGCAAGATTGGATACAATGGGGTCACTTAGACATAGATGAGGTCACGCCACAATGAAAGTATACATAGGATTCATTTAGGAGATATAGCAACCAGCTTAGTACTCTTTTAACAGACAAAGCTCCACAGCATATTATTATAGTACATGCAGGTAGTATTCCATCTGGCAGATACTCATATGTTGAAAGTTAGTTCTATATATAGGTAATACTCATTACTTAATGCTAATTGCTTATGTTATTTATGTATATCGATCTGTATCATGCAAAGTAAGGGACACTATCGCCTAGATTTAGAGTTTTGCGGCCAAAGGGGTGCGTTAGCTACGCATGCTTTTTTCTGGCCGCACCTTTTAAATACCGTTGGTATTTAGAGTTCACAGAAGGGCTGCGTTAGGCTCCAAAAAAGGAGCGTAGAGCATATTTACCGCAACTGCAACTCTCGATACCAGCGGTGCTTACGGACGTGGCCAGCTACAAAAACGTGCTCGTGCACGATTCCCCCATAGAAAACAATGGGACAGTTTGAGCTGAAAAAAAACCTAACACCTGCAAAAAAGCAGCGTTCAGCTCCTAACGCGGCCCCATTGTTTCCTATGGGGAAACTCTTCCTATGTCTGCACCTAACACCCTAACATGTACCCCGAGTCTAAACACCCCTAACCTTACACTTATTAACCCCTAATCTGCCGCCCCCGCTATCGCTGACCCCTGCATTATATTTTTAACCCCTAATCTGCCGCTCCGTACACCGCCGCAACCTACATTATAGCTATGTACCCCTAATCTGCTTCCCCTAACACCGCCGACCCCTATATTATATTTATTAACCCCTAATCTGCCCCCCATAACGTCGCCGCCAGTTACCTACAATAATTAACCCCTAATCTGCCGACTGCATCTCACCGCTACTATAATAAAGTTATTAACCCCTAATCCGCCTCACTCCCGCCTCAATAACCCTATAAGAAATAGTATTAACCCCTAATCTGCCCTCCCTAACAACTTCAATTATTAACCCCTAATCTGCCGACCGGAGCTCACCGCTACTATAATAAATTTTTTAACCCCTAAAGCTAATTCTAACCCTAACACCCCCCTAAATTAAATATAATTTTATTCTAACGAAATAAATTAACTCTTATTAAATAAATGAATGCTATTTAAATCTAAATACTTACCTGTAAAATAAACCCTAATATAGCTACAATATAAATTATAATT
Organism: Bombina bombina; assembly: GCF_027579735.1. Lineage (NCBI taxonomy): Eukaryota > Metazoa > Chordata > Amphibia > Anura > Bombinatoridae > Bombina > Bombina bombina. The sequence goes on from NC_069502.1 coordinate 216,439,492, forward strand.
ATATTGTAGCTATTTTAGGATTAATATTTATTTTACAGGCAACTTTGTATTTATTTTTACCAGGTACAATAGCTATTAAATAGTTAAGAACTATTTAATAGTTACCTAGTTAAAATAATTACAAATTACCTGTAAAATAAATCCTAACCTAAGTTACAATTAAACCTAACACTACACTATCAATAAATAAATTAAATAAACTACCTACAATTATCTACAATTAAACCTAACACTACACTATCAATAAATAAATTAAATACAATACCTACAAATAACTACAATTAAATAAACTAACTAAAGTACAAAAAATAAAAAAGAACTAAGTTACAAAAAATAAAAAAATATTTACAAACATTAGAAAAATATTACAACAATTTTAAACTAATTACACCTACTCTAAGCCCCCTAATAAAATAACAAAGAACCCCAAAATAAAAAAATGCCCTACCCTATTCTAAATTAAAAAAGTTCAAAGCTCTTTTACCTTACCAGCCCTGAAAAGGGCCATTTGCGGGGCATGCCCCAAATAATTCAGCTCTTTTGCCTGTAAAAAAAACATACAATACCCCCCCCAACATTACAACCCACCACCCACATACCCCTAATCTAACCCAAACCCCCCTTAAATAAACCTACCACTCAGCCCCTGAAGATCTTCCTACCTTATCTTCACCATACCAGGTTCACCTATCCGTCCTCTGAAGTCTTCATCCAAGCCCAAGCGGGGGCTGGCGATCCATAATCCGGCTGAAGTCCAAAGTCTTCATCCTATCCGGGAAGAAGAGTAGATCCGCACCGGCAACCATCTTGATCCAAGCGGCATATTCTATCTTCATCCGATGATGAACGGCTCCATCTTGAAGACCTCCAGCGTGGATCCATCCTCTTCTTCCGACGTCCAACTGAAGAATGAAGGTTCCTTTAAGGGACGTCATCCAAGATGGCATCCCTCAAATTCCGATTGGCTGATAGGATTCTATCAGCCAACCGGAATTAAGGTAGGAAAATTCTGATTGGCTGATGGAATCAGCCAATCAGATTCAAGTTCAATCCGATTGGCTGATTGGATCAGCCAATCAGATTGAGCTCGCATTCTATTGGCTGTTCCGATCAGCAAATAGAATGCGAGCTCAATCTGATTGGCTGATCCAATCAGCCAATCGGATTGAACTTGAATCTGATTGGCTGATTACATCAGCCAATCAGAATTTTCCTACCTTAATTCCGATTGGCTGATAGGATTCTATCAGCCAATCGGAATTCGAGGGACGCCATCTTGGATGACATCCCTTAAAGGAACCGTCATTCGTCGGGAAGTCGTCGGTGAAGATGGATGGATCCGCGCTGGAGGTCTTGAAGATCAGCCGGTCGTCATCGGATTGAAGAACATAGAAGATGCGGCTTGGATGAAGATGTTTGCCGGTCCGGATGTTCTCTTCTGCCCGCTTGGATCAAGACTTCAGCCGGAGGATGGACGTCACTCTTCAGCCCCCGCTTGGGCTTGGATCAAGATTTCGGAGGCTTGGATCAAGACTTCGGTGGACGGATCGGTGAACCTGGCATGGTGAAGATAAGGTAGGAAGATCTTCAGGGGCTTAGTGTTAGGTTTATTTAAGGGGGGTTTGGGTTAGATTAGGGGTATGTGGGTGGTGGGTTGTAATGTTGGGGGGGTATTGTATGTTTTTTTTACAGGCAAAAGAGCTGAATTATTTGGGGGCATGCCCCGCAAATGGCCCTTTTCAGGGCTGGTAAGGTAAAAGAGCTTTGAACTTTTTTAATTTAGAATAGGGTAGGGCATTTTTTTATTTTGGGGGTCTTTGTTATTTTATTAGGGGGCTTAGAGTAGGTGTAATTAGTTTAAAATTGTTGTAATATTTTTCTAATGTTTGTAAATATTTTTTTATTTTTTGTAACTTAGTTCTTTTTTATTTTTTGTACTTTAGTTAGTTTATTTAATTGTAGTTATTTGTAGGTATTGTATTTAATTTATTTATTGATAGTGTAGTGTTAGGTTTAATTGTAGATAATTGGAGGTAGTTTATTTAATTTATTTATTGATAGTGTAGTGTTAGGTTTAATTGTAACTTAGGTTAGGATTTATTTTACAGGTAATTTGTAATTATTTTAACTAGGTAACTATTAAATAGTTCTTAACTATTTAATAGCTATTGTACCTGGTTAAAATAAATACAAAGTTGCCTGTAAAATAAATATTAATCCTAAAATAGCTACAATATAATTATAATTTATATTGTAGCTATATTAGGGTTTATTTTACAGGTAAGTATTTAGATTTAAATAGGATTTATTTATTTAATAAGAGTTAATTTATTTCGTTAGATTTAAATTATATTTAACTTATGGGGGTGTTAGTGTTAGGTTTAGACTTAGCTTTACGGGTTAATACATTTATTATAGTAGCGGCGAGCTCCGGTCGGCAGATTAGGGGTTAATAATTGAAGTTAGGTGTCAGCGATGTTAGGGAGGGCAGATTAGGGGTTAATACTATTTCTTATAGGGTTATTGAGGCAGGAGTGAGGCGGATTAGGGGTTAATAACTTTATTATAGTAGCGGTGAGATGCGGTCGGAAGATTAGGGGTTAATTATTGTAGATAGGTGGAGGCGACATTGTGTGGGGGCAGATTAGGGGTTAATAAATATAACATAGTGGTCGGCGATGTTAGGGGCAGCAGATTAGGGGTACATAGGTATAACGTAGCTGGCGGCGGGGTACGGAGCGGCAGATTAGGGGTTAAAAAAATGTAATAGAGTGGCGGCGATGTAGGGGGGCCTCGGTTTAGGGGTACATAGGTAGTTTATGGGTGTTAGTGTACTTTAGAGCACAGTAGTTAAGAGCTTTATAAACCGGCGTTAGCCCAGAAAGCGCTTAACTACTGACTTTTTTTTTGCTGCTGGAGTTATGTCGTTAGATTTCTAACGCTCACTTCAGCCAAGACTCTAAATACCAGCGTTAGAAAGATCCCATTGAAAAGATAGGATACGCAAATGGCGTAGGGGGATCTGCGGTATGGAAAAGTCACGGCTGGAAAGTGAGCGTTAGACCCTTTCCTGACTGACTCCAAATACCAGAGGGCGGTAAAAAACAGCGTTAGGAGCCTCTAACGCTTGTTTTCACGGCTAACGCCCAACTCTAAATCTAGGCCTATGGTTGCAAGTCCACTCCTTGCTCAGTTAAGCATCTAATTGCTATAGCAACAAATAATGTATGCCCTTTGTTTGCCAATATATAGTTCCTACTGTATTAGCTCACCCCCCCCCATTTTTGTTCAGTGTAATAGCTACTTTCATTAATATTTGTTTATGCTATGTTACTTTACATTCGCCCAATTTTGTGAATAATATAGTGGTATTCATCCGCTGGTAACTGTATCTCTCATTACTAAAATATGTTATTGTTCTAAACTGTTTAATTGCAAGTATCCTTCTAGTAGGTAGAATATCTAGATAAAGAGGTACCATGATAATCTCGATAAAACATAAAAAATTAGGTATCACTGCTATATGTTGAGTTGTTAATTTGGATGACTTAGTTCAAATCTGTATTACTATGGTTTATATTTCCGCAATTGTTGATTATGTGTCAGAAAATGTATCTTGCTATATTGTAATGTATAAAAACCTCAATAAAAATCTTTTATTCAAAAAAAAATTGCATGCCCTATCTGAATCATGAAAGTTTTGACTTTACTGTCCCTTTAACCTGTCACAACTTCCATAGCAATATTAACCTCCAACACTAGTATTAACTCCTAATTGTATTCAAATAGAATCTAATGGCACCACACTTTATCTTGGTGGGAATGTCCTATTTCTCTTAAATAATGAGTTATATGTCATAAATCAGTTTAGGGCTAGAGTGCTGTGCATAAAAATAGAATTTAACAAATTTGTCAGTATTGGTACTGGTCAAGTATGCACGGAAAAGCACTTCTATTTTCCAATGTTAACATAAAAACAACACTGGAATGAGGAGAACTACTATTGAAACATAACTTTTATTAAAACCATTAGAATTCAAAGAAAAATATTAAAAACACAAAAAGCTCAGCAAATTGAGTAATAATAATGTTGTCAAAACTAGTTCTGCAATAGTTATTGGAAATATATCTCTTATTGAGTGCAAATTATTTATATATTTGTATTTAGAAAAAATAGTTTCTATATGGGGAGTTAAAAGTCAGCAGAGAATGTATGCTACATTGTATTAATTTCATATTTATCATTACAGAGATTTTAATAATTCCCCACTAGATGGCAGCATACATATTATTTGTATTGGTAATGTGCTAACAAACTTTTTATGTTAAAATATTTTTTATTATGGAAAGTACATCACATCACATATTGATAAGCATTAATATTTCAGTACATCAGTGGATCATTAGATGTTACATCAATATGATAATTGTTCATCGTCCGTCTTCTGTATCATACTTTACAAGTGACCGTAAGTTGAGATACCAGCCCAGAATGTCCATACAATTTTAAATTATGCAGCATAATGTGACTTCGGCCTCTATTTATCAAGATGTCTATTTACCTTCATTCGACGGCCCCAATACGCTTGCCTAACATCGCCGCCGCTGACCTGAATACATTTGCCAAATTTATCAAGAAAGCTGTCAAAAAGCTGCTCACCAAGTACGGAGCGATGAGCAGCGGACTGTTGTTAACTAACAGTTATCGATCTTGCTGCTCATCGGCTTATTCGCAGCTTTCTTGCTAGCCTGTCACTAAGCACCCACACTATACTATACTGTTTTACCCCCTATACCACCGCACCCGGAGCCCCCCGCAACTAAATAAAGATTGAAGTTCAATCCGATTGGCTGATTCAATCAGCCAATAGGATTGACCTCGCATTATATTGGCTGTTCCGATCAGCCAATAGAATGCAAGTTCAATCCTTTTGGCTGATTGGATTTCAAGGGAAGCCACCTTGGATGACATCATTTAAAGGAACCTTCATTCAGTGTTAGGAAGTCGATGGAAGAGGATGCTCCGCGTTGGATGGATTGAAGATGGATCCGCTCCACTACGGATGGATGAAGATAGAAGATTCCGCCTTGATGAAGCCTTCTGCCGGTCTGGATGTCCTCTTCTGCCCAGATAGGATGAAGACTTCTGCCGGTCTGGAGGTCCACTTGTGCCCAGCTGGGTGAAGATGGCTCAAGGTAGGGTGATCTTCAGGGGGTTAGTGTTAGATTTTTTTAAGGGGGGTTTGGGTGGGTTTTCGAGTAGGGTTGGGTGTGTGGGTGGTGGGTTTTAATGTTGGGGGGTATTGTATTTTTTTTACAGGTAAAAGAGCTGATTACTTTGGGGCAATGCCCAGCAAAAGGCCCTTTTAAGGGCTATTGGTAATTTAGTATAGGGTAGGGATTTTTATTTTTTTGGGGGGCTTTTTTGTTTTATTAGGGGGCTTAGATTAGGTGTATTTAGTTTAAAATTCATGTCATTTTTTTCTGTAATTTTGTGTTTTTTTTTGTACTTTAGTTAATTTTAGTTAATTGTAATTAGTTTTATTTAATTGTAGTTAATTTATGTAATTAATTTAATGATAGTGTAGTGTTAGGTGTAATTGTAACTTAGGTTAGGATTTATTTTACAGGTAATTTTGTATTTATTTTAACTAGGTAGTTATTAAATAGTTATTAACTATTTAATAACTATTCTACCTAGTTAAAATAAATAAAAAGTTGCCTGTAAAATAAAAATAAACCCTAAAATAGCTACAATGTAATTATTAGTTATATTGTAGCTATGTTAGGGTTTATTTTACAGGTAAGTATTTAGTTTTAAATAGGAATAATTTAGCTAATAATAGTAATTTTATTTAGATTAATTTAAATAATATTTAAGTTAGGGGGGTGTTAGGGTTAGACTTAGATTTAGGGGTTAATAACTTTAAAATAGTGGCGGCGGTGTAGGGGGGGCAGGATAGGGGTTAATAAGTTTTAATGTTGGGGGCGGTAGGCTCCGGGAGTGGTGGTTTAGAAGTTAAACATTTTATTTAGTTGCAGCGGGGTCCGGGAGCGGTGGTTTAGGGGTTAATACATTTATTAGAGTTGCGGCGGGGTCCGGGAGCTGCGGTTTAGGGGTTAATAAGTATAATGTAGGTGGCGGCGGAGAAGATATTATATCCCCCATATTGAGTATAAATTTTATTGTATCCATTGGCAATGACACACAAGCTTTCAGACTCCCATTGATTAACCCCTAAAGCACCAGCCCCCCACATCGCCATAAACAAAATTAATCTATTAACCCCTAAACTTAACAACCTGCTAACTTTATATTAAATATTAACTCATCCCTATCTTATAATAAATTTAAACTTACCTTTAGATTTAAATTAAACTATATTAAACTATTTGTTAACCTACCCTAACTGTTATACTAAAATTGCATTAAACTATATGAAACTAATAATTAATCTACCCTAACTGTTATACTAAAATTACATTAAACTATATTTAACTAATAATTAATCTACCCTAACTGTTATACTAAAATTACATTAAACTACCAATTAAATTGCCTATATTATATATTTAAAAACCTAACCCTACTCAAATTATTTAAATCTACAATTCCAAATTTATAAAAAAACTAACAACTAAGTTACACAAAATAACAAACACTAAGTTACAAAAAAAAATAAAAAAAAATATCAAATATTTAAACTAATTACACCTAATCTTAGAGCCCTATGAAAATAAAAAGCCCCCCAAAATAAAAAATCCTAACCTACAATAAACTACCAATAGCCCTTAAAAGGGCCTTTTGCGGGGCATTGCCCCAAAGAAATCAGCTCTTTTACCTGTAAATAAAAAATACAAATACCCCCCCAACTATAAGACCCACCACACACACAACAGACCCCCCAAATAAAAACCTAATCTAAAAACTAAAAAAACCTAAGCTCCCTATTTCCATGAAAAGGGCATTTGTATGGGCATTGCCCTTAAAAGGTCATTTAGCTCTTTTTCAAAAGCCCAAACCCTAATCTAAAATGAATAAACCCTTAAAAAAGCCTAACACTAACCCCCGAAGATCCACTTACAGTTTCTGAAGAGCTGACATCCATCCTCAACAAAGCGGCGGAAGTCCTCATCGAAGCCGACAGAAGTCTTCATCCAAGCGGGCCAACGTCTTCATCCAACCGGGCAGAAGTGTTCATCCAGACGGCATCTTCTATCTTCATCCATCCGGCGTGGAGCAGCTCCATCTTCAAGACATCCGACGCGGAGCATCTTCTTCTTTGAACGTCTTCTTTACAATGAGGTTTGCCTTTAAATGACATCATCCAAGATGGTGTCCCTTAGATTCTGATTGGCTGATAGAATTCTATCAGCCAATCGGAATTAAGGTTGAAAAAATCCTATTGGCTGTTGCAATCAGCCAATAGGATTGAGCTCACATTCTACTAGCTGATTCGAATAGCCAATATAATGCAAGCTCGATACTATTGGCTGATTGGATTAGCCAATAGGATGAAAGCTCAATCCTATTGGCTGATTGCAACAGCCAATAGGATTTTTTCAACCTTAGTTCCGATTGGCTGATAGAATTCTATCAGCCAATCTGAATCTAAGGGACACCATCTTGGATGACGTCATTTAAAGGCAAACCTCATTGTAAAGAAGACGTCGAAAAAAGAGGATTCTCCGCATTGGATGTCTTGAAGATGGAGCCGTTCCGCGCCGGATGGATTAAGATAGAAGATGCCGTCTGGATGAAGACTTCTGCCTGGTTGGATGAAGACATCGGCCCGCTTGGATAAAGACTTCTGCCGGCTTCGATGAGGACTTCTGCTGCTTCGTTGAGAATGGATGTCGGCTCTTCAGAAACTGTAAGTGGATCTTCGGGGGTAGTGTTAGGGTTAAGGGTTTATTGGGTGGGTTTAATTTTAGGTTAGGGTTTGGGCTTTTGAAAAAGAGCTAAATGCCCTTTTAAGGGCAATGCCTATACAAATGCCCTTTTCAGGGCAATGGGGAGCTTAGGTTTTTTTAGATTAGGTTTTTATTTGGTTGTGTGGGTGGTGGGTTTTACTGTTGGGGGCTATTTGTATTTTTTATTTAGGGTTAGACTTAGATTTAGGGGTTAATAACTTTAAAAATAGTGGCGGGCGGTGTAGGGGGGGCAGGATAGGGGTTAATAAGTTTAATGTTGGGGCGGTAGGCTCCGGGAGTGGTGGTTTAGAAGTTAAACATTTTATTTAGTTGCAGCGGGGTCCGGGAGCGGTGGTTTAGGGGTTAATACATTTATTAGAGTTGCGGCCGGGTCCGGGAGCGGCGGTTTAGGGGTTAATAAGTATAATGTAGGTGCGGCGGAGAAGATATATATATCCCCCATATTGAGTATAAATTTTATTGTATCCATTGGCAATGACACACAAGCTTTCAGACTCCCATTGATTAACCCCTAAAGCACCAGCCCCCCACATCGCCATAAACAAAATTAATCTATTAACCCCTAAACTTAACAACCTGCTAACTTTATATTAAATATTAACTCATCCCTATCTTATAATAAATTTAAACTTACCTTTAGATTTAAATTAAACTATATTAAACTATTTGTTAACCTACCCTAACTGTTATACTAAAATTGCATTAAACTATATGAAACTAATAATTAATCTACCCTAACTGTTATACTAAAATTACATTAAACTATATTTAACTAATAATTAATCTACCCTAACTGTTATACTAAAATTACATTAAACTACCAATTAAATTGCCTATATTATATATTTAAAAACCTAACCCTACTCAAATTATTTAAATCTACAATTCCAAATTTATAAAAAAACTAACAACTAAGTTACACAAAATAACAAACACTAAGTTACAAAAAAAATAAAAAAAATATCAAATATTTAAACTAATTACACCTAATCTTAGAGCCCTATGAAAATAAAAAAGCCCCCCAAAATAAAAAATCCTAACCTACAATAAACTACCAATAGCCCTTAAAAGGGCCTTTTGCGGGGCATTGCCCCAAAGAAATCAGCTCTTTTACCTGTAAATAAAAAATACAAATACCCCCCCAACTATAAGACCCACCACACACACAACAGACCCCCCAAATAAAAACCTAATCTAAAAACTAAAAAAACCTAAGCTCCCTATTTCCATGAAAAGGGCATTTGTATGGGCATTGCCCTTAAAAGGTCATTTAGCTCTTTTTCAAAAGCCCAAACCCTAATCTAAAATGAATAAACCCTTAAAAAAGCCTAACACTAACCCCCGAAGATCCACTTACAGTTTCTGAAGAGCTGACATCCATCCTCAACAAAGCGGCGGAAGTCCTCATCAAAGCCGACAGAAGTCTTCATCCAAGCGGGCCAACGTCTTCATCCAACCGGGCAGAAGTGTTCATCCAGACGGCATCTTCTATCTTCATCCATCCGGCGTGGAGCAGCTCCATCTTCAAGACATCCGACGCGGAGCATCTTCTTCTTTGAACGTCTTCTTTACAATGAGGTTTGCCTTTAAATGACATCATCCAAGATGGTGTCCCTTAGATTCTGATTGGCTGATAGAATTCTATCAGCCAATCGGAATTAAGGTTGAAAAAATCCTATTGGCTGTTGCAATCAGCCAATAGGATTGAGCTCACATTCTACTAGCTGATTCGAATAGCCAATATAATGCAAGCTCGATACTATTGGCTGATTGGATTAGCCAATAGGATGAAAGCTCAATCCTATTGGCTGATTGCAACAGCCAATAGGATTTTTTCAACCTTAGTTCCGATTGGCTGATAGAATTCTATCAGCCAATCTGAATCTAAGGGACACCATCTTGGATGACGTCATTTAAGGCAAACCTCATTGTAAAGAAGACGTCGAAAAAAGAGGATTCTCCGCATTGGATGTCTTGAAGATGGAGCCGTTCCGCGCCGGATGGATTAAGATAGAAGATGCCGTCTGGATGAAGACTTCTGCCTGGTTGGATGAAGACATCGGCCCGCTTGAATAAAGACTTCTGCCGGCTTCGATGAGGACTTCTGCTGCTTCGTTGAGAATGGATGTCGGCTCTTCAGAAACTGTAAGTGGATCTTCGGGGGTTAGTGTTAGGGTTAAGGGTTTATTGGGTGGGTTTAATTTTAGGTTAGGGTTTGGGCTTTTGAAAAAGAGCTAAATGCCCTTTTAAGGGCAATGCCTATACAAATGCCCTTTTCAGGGCAATGGGAAGCTTAGGTTTTTTTAGATTAGGTTTTTATTTGGTTGTGTGGGTGGTGGGTTTTACTGTTGGGGGGTATTTGTATTTTTTATTTACAGGTAAAAGAGCTGATTTAAAAGGCCCTTTTAAGGGCCATTGGTAGTGTATTGTAGACTAGGGTTTTTTTTTTATTTTAGGGGGGCTTTTTTATTTTCATAGGGCTCTTGGATTAGGTGTAATTTGTTTAAATATTTGATTTTTTATTTTTTTATTTTGTGTAACAGTGTTTATTTTTTTTTATAACTTAGTGTTTGTTATTTTGTGTAACTTAGTTGTTAGTTTTTGTAACTTTGTAATTTTTTATAGTAGATTTAAATTATTTGAGTAGGGTTAGGTTTTTAACTATATAATATATTTAATTTAATTTGTAGTTTAATGTAATTTAGTATAACAGTTAGATTAATTATTAGTTTAATATAGTTTAATGTAATTTTAGCCTAATAGTTAGGGTAGATTAATTATTAGTTTAATATAGTTTAATGTAATTTTAGTCTAATAGGGTAGATTAATTAATAGTTTAATATAGTTTAGTGTAATTTTAGTCTAATAGTTAGGGTAGATTAATTAATAGTTTAATATAGTTTAATGTAATTTTAGTCTAATAGTTAGGGTAGATTAATTATTAGTTGAATATAGTTTAATTTAATTCTACAGGTAAGTTTAAATTTATTATAAGATAGGGATGAGTTAATAATTAATATAAAGTTAGCGGGTTGATAGATTTAGGGGTTAATTGGTTAATTTAGTTTATGGCGATATGGGGGGCTGGCAGTTTAGGGGTTCATAGGTTTAGTAAGTGGTAGTGATGTGGGAGGCCAGGGGTTTAGGGCTTAATACATTTAGTTAGTTGCGGTGGGCTCCGGGAGTGGTGGGATAGAGGTTAATAACATTATATAGGTGGCGGCGGGGTCCGGGGGTGGCAAATAAGGGGTTAATAACTTTATGTAGGTGGTGGCGGTAGATTAGGGTATAATAAGTATAATGTAGGTGGCGGCGATGTTGGGGCAGCAGATTAGGGGTTAATAAGTATAATGTAGGTGGTGGCAGTTTAGGGGGGCAGCAGATTAGGGGTGTTTAGACTCGGGGTACATGTTAGGGTGTTAGGTGTAGACATAACTTATTCTCCCATAGGAATCAATGAGATATCGGGCAGCAGCAAACATAAGCTTTCACTGCTTTCAGACTCCCATTGATTCCTATGACAACCAGGTATGCTGGGCCGGAACAGTGGCGAGCGTACCCTGGTAGATATTTGATAACTAGCCAAAGTAGTCAGATAGTGCCAAATTTGTATTCGGAACATCTGTAATGACGTAAGCATCGATCTGTGTCGGACTGAGACCGCGGATCGTATGTTACATCACAGATTTCAACTTTTATAGGCCTCAGAGGGTCAGATTACAAGTGGCATGCTAATGAAGTGCAAGGCGTGATATGCGGTTTCATTGGACCTCACTAATATTAGCACGCAACTTGATATTACACGTCCATGGTAAATCCCATTTACTAGAGAAGGGTTAGTGAGGTGACATTACTCTAGCGCAGCCTATACTTTCAATAAATATCCCAACTGTGCTAAATAAAGCTCATATTACAAGTTGAAAGATATAGATTGTGCTCCAGCGACAAACTTAAACGTGTGTTTGGTTTATCTGCACAACAGGAACCAGTGGTCACAAAAACCTCTAAACATTTTCATCATATATTTCTCTATGGAACCATATCATTATAAAATTCAAAGGCTTATCTTCTCCCAAACCACCTTATCTCCTGTATTTTACAATGCAGAATTTTTTGGTGGTTTGAATCCTTCTTTAAAACCCAAACTTATTCTGATTTATGGTTTTCAACCCCTATCTTAGAATTTATAGGTCATGGAAACTCAGACCCTGAGAAGACTTTGCAGAATGTAGCAGGGTGGCTATTTTGCCTCTTGGCTTAAATATACACAACTCCAGAATTTCCTACAGACTTCTCCTACAGAATAGATTTCACAAAGGATTTGTTGCCTTTTGAGCACTTGTGTCAGCAGGATAGCATTCTTAGGGGCACTCTACAATTATCCAGGCGGATATTACAATCAGAAATGGCTGGAGGAATCATTTTCCCTCCCCAAAAAAATTTTGAAATTATTTTATAACCTTAAAAAAATTATCTTCTTCACCACAAATCTCAAAGACAAACGATACAATAATATCACGGCTTGTATTAACGCCCTTTTCGTCTCAAAATTCTTTACCCCAGATCATCACTCTAGTGCAGGAGGGAATTTTGACACATATCTGGGGGTGTGCCCTCGCTTGCTTAGCTTTTGAAAATAGCTGAATGTTTTTGGAAAGGAATCATTCCAGCTAACACCCTTAATAGTACTATTACATGATAGACCCACATATAAGTGCAAAATCAGACTAACCCTTCTCCAAATTGGGTTTAAATAGTACACCCCTCACTCTCACATAACACTGGAAGACCACAAATTTACCTAGCATCACTGCGTGGATAGAGAGTACCCACAAATTGATGGTACTTGAAAAGTACTCTTAGAGAGTACCCACAAATTGATGGTACTTGAAAAGTACTCTTACATTAGAAAAATTAAGCTAGCTATGTTCCAAGATGTTACATTTACTGGAAAGCTTTGTAAACACAAATAAGCTAACAAGAAATATTAGACCACTAATATACTCAAGCTGCTTTGCCTATATAATGGACACCTTCACCCTATACCCCTCTGCACTGCCAACTCTTCACTAGGTCTGGTTCCTCCCCTCCTCTTCCATTTCCCTCCTCTTCCATTCCCACCCTTCTTCTTTTCCAACCCTTTTCTCTCCTTTTCTTTCTATTCTCTTTTCCTTATCCTTTTTTCTTTTGGTTTTCTATATTTGTTTGCTGATTATTAATCAGTTATTAATAGGTACCTTAATGAACAACACCAGATTGTCTTAAAACCACTTTGAACTACATCTTATGTTTTACTTCAGTTTTTATGGACTTAATTACAGACCTATGATTTTTCTGCGAATATCAGAGAAATGTTACATCCAGTATTGTAATTAATAGATGCAAAATGTCCATGTATGTTGTCTTTGTTAAAAAACAATAAAAAATTATTAAACAGAAAAATAATAATAATTTATGTAAGAACTTACCTGATAAATTAATTTCTTTGATATTGGCAAGAGTCCATGAGCTAGTGATCGTATGGGATATACAATGCCTATAAATACACCCCTCACTACACCCACAATTCATTTTAATGAATAGCCAAGTAGTGGGGTGATAAAGAAAGGAGTAAAAAGCATCAACAAGGAATTTGGAAATAATTGTGCTTTATACAAAAAAATCATAACCACTATAAAAAGGGTGGGCCTCATGGGACTCTTGCCAATATGAAATAAAGGAATTTATCAGGTAAGTTCTTACATAAAGTATGTTTTCTTTCATGTAATTGGCAAGAGTCCATGAGCTAGTGGCGTATGAGAAAACAATACCCAAGAGGAGGGATAAAAAAAAACAGCCATTTTTTCGCTGAAGAAAATTAATCCACAAACCCAAAAAATAATTTAGATTTAGAGTTTTGGTCGGTAAAGACCAGTGAGCTAACGCTCCTTTTTTTTCCCCCCGCACCTTTTAAATAACGCTGGTATTGAGAGTTCTCTGAGGGCTGCATTAGGCTCCCAAAAAGGGAGCGTACAGGCATATTTACCACCACTTCAACTCTAAATACCAGCGTTGCTTACGGTAGCAGCTAGCTGGAAAAACGTGCTCATCGCACGATTCCCCCATAGGAAACATTGGGGCAGTTTGGGCTTAAAAAAAACCTAACACCTTGCAAAAAAGCAGCGTTCAGCTCCTAACGGCAGGCCCCATTGTTTCCTATGGGGAAACAGTTTCTAAGTCTGCACCTACACCCTAAACATGTACCCCTAGTCTAAACACCCCTAACCTTACACTTATTAACCCCCTAATCTGCCACCCCCGCTATCACTGACACCTGCATTACCCAATTAACCCCTAATCTGCTGCTCCGGACACCGCCGCAACCTACATTATACCTATGTACCCCTAATCTGCTGCCCTTAACATCGCCAACCCTTATTATATTTATTAACCCTAATCTGCCGCCCCAACGTCGCCGCTACCTACCTATACTTATTAACCCCTAATCTGCCAACCGGACCTTGCCGCTACTATAATAAATGTATTAACCCCTAAACCGCCACACTCCCCGGCTTCGCAAACCCTATAATAAATTTTAATAACCCCTAATCTGCCCTCCCTAACATCGCCGACACCTAACTTCAAGTATTAATCCCTAATCTGCCGACCGGACCTCGCCGCTACTCTAATAAATGTATTAACCCCTAAAGCTAAATCTAACCCTAACCCTAACACCCCCCCTAAATTAAATATATTTTAATCTAACGAAATAAATTAAATATTATTAACTAAAGTCTTCCTATTTAAAACTAAATACTTGCCTGTAAAATAAACCCTGATATAGCTACAATATAACAAATAATTATATTGTAGCTATATTAGGATTTTATATTTATTTTACAGGCAACTTTGTATTTATTTTTAACTAGGTACAATATCTATTAATAGTTATTTACTATTTAATAGCTACCTAGTTAAAATAATTACCAAAATTACCTGTAAAATAAATCCTAACCTAAGTTACAATTAAAACCTAACACTACACTATCAATAAATAAATTAAATTAATTACCTACAATTATATACAATTACCTACAACTAAATAAACTATACTAAATTAAAAAAAAAATACCCACTAAATTACAAAAAATAAAAAAAGATTACAAGAATTTTAAGCTAATTACACCTACTCTAAGCCCCCTAATAAAATAACAAAGCCCCCCAAAATAAAAAAATTCCCTACCCTATTCCAAATTAAAATAGTTAAAAGCTCTATTACCTTACCAGCCCTTAAAAGGGCTTTTTGCGGGGCATGCCCCAAAGAAATCAGCTCTTTTGCCTGTAAAAAAAAACACAATACTACCCCCAACATTACAACCCACCACCCAAATACCCCTCGCATTCTATTGGCTGTTTCCTACCTTAATTCTGATTGGCTGATAGAATCCTATTTGCCAATCGGAATTCGAGGGACGCCATCTTGGATGACGTCACTTAAAGGAACCTTCATTCATCGGTAGTCGTCGGTAGGAAGAGAATGTTCCGCGCCGAAGGTCTTGAAGATGGAGCTGCTCCTCATTGGATGGATGAAGATAGAAGATGCCGCTTGGATGAAGATGTCTGCCGGTACGGATGTCCTCTTCTGCCCGGATAGGATAAAGACTTCTGCTGCTCCGGATGTCTTCTTTTGGTCCATCGGTGCCTCGGCTGAGTGAAGACGACTCAAGGTAGGGAGATCTTCAGGGGGGTAGTGTTAGGTTTATTTAAGGGGGGTTTGGGTAGAGTAGGAGTATGTGGGTGATGGGTTGTAATGTTGGAGGGGTGGTATTGTGGGGTTTTTTACAGGCAAAAGAGCTGATTTCTTTGGGGCATGCCCGCAAAAAGCCCTTTAGGCTGGTAAGGTAATAGAGCTGTTAACTTTTTTAATTAGATTAGGGTAGGGAATTTTTTTATTTTGGGGAGCTTTGTTATTTTATTAGGGGGCTTAGAGTAGGTGTAATTAGCTTAAAATTCTTGTAATCTTTTTTTATTTTTTGTAATTTAGTGTTTGTTTGTTTTTGTATTTAGTATAGTTTTATTGAATTGTAGGTATTGTATGTAATTGTAGGTAATTAATTTAATTTATTTATTGATAGTGTAGTGTTAGGTTTAATTGTAACTTAGGTTAGGATTTATTTTACAGGTAATTTGGTAATTATTTTAACTAGGTAGCTATTAAATAGTAAATAACTATTTAAATAGCTATTGTACCTGGTTAAAATAAATACAAAGTTGCCTGTAAAATAAATATAAATCCTAATATAGCTACAATATAATTATTCGTTATATGTAGCTATTTTAGGGTTTATTTTACAGGTAAGTATTTAGTTTTAAATAGGAAGACTTTAGTTAATAATATTTAATTTATTTCGTTAGATTAAAATTATAATTTACTTTAGGGGGGTGTTAGGGTTAGGGTTAGACTTAGCTTTAGTGCTTAATACATTTATTAGAGTAGCGGCGAGGTGCCGGTCGGCAGATTAGGGGTTAATACTTGAAGTTAGGTGTCGGCAATGTTAGGGAAGGCAGATTAGGGGTTAATACTATTTATTATAGAGTTAGCGAGGCGGGAGTGAGGCGGTTTAGGGGTTAATACATTTATTAGAGTAGTGGCGAGGTCCGGTCGGCAGATTAGGGTTTAATAAGTGTAGGTAGGTGGCGGCGACGTTGGGGGGGGGGGCAGATTCGTTGTTAATAAATATTATGTAGGTGTTGGCGATGTTAGGGGCAGCAGATTAGGGGTACATAGGATTATTAAAGTGGTGGCGTTGTGTGGGGGGACCTCGGTTTAGGGGTACATAGGTAGTTTATGGGTGTTAGTGTACTTTAGAGCACAGTAGTTAAGAGCTTTATGAACCGGCGTTAACCCAGAAAGATCTTAACTACTGACTTTTTTCTGCGGCTGGAGTCTTGTCGGTAGAGGGTCTAATGCTCACTTCAGCCAAGACTCTAAATACCGGCGTTAGGAAGATCCCATTGAAAAGATAGGATACGCAATTGGCGTATAGGGGATCTGCAGTATGGAAAAAGTCGCGGCTGGAAAGTGAGCGTTAGACCCTTTCCTGACTGACTCTAAATCCAGCGGGCGGTAAAAAGCAGCGTTAGGACCCCTTAACGCTGCTTTTGACGGCTACGCAGAACTCTAAATCTAGGCATAAGTTTATTCTCATAAATGAAAGGAAAAACTTAAAACACAAGCAGAAGAATCAAACTGAAACAGCTGCCTGAAGAACTTTTCTACCAAAAACTGCTTCCGAAGACGCAAATACATAAAAACGGTAGAATTTAGTAAATGTATGCAAAGAAGACCAAGTTGCTGCTTTGCAAATCTGATCAATTGAAGCTTCATTCATAAAAGCCACAAAGTGGAGACTGATCTAGTAGAATGAGCTGTAATTCCTCTGAGGCGGGACTTGACCAGACTCCACATAAGCTTGATGTATCAAAAGCTTTAACCATAAAGCCAAGGGAACGCAGAAACCTTCTGACTTTCCTAGAAAAAGAAAAGACAACAAATAGACTAGAAGTTTTTCTGAAATCTCTAGTAGCTTCAACATAATATTATAGAGCTCTCACCACATCCAAAGAATGTAAAGATTTCTCCAAAGAATTCTTAGGATCAGGGCCGGCGCTTGCCTATAGGCAAGTTAGGCAATGGCCTTAGGGCGCCACAGTATTGGGGCGCAAACAGGCTCAGCCGGTGACAAGCAGCAGCAACATTTTTTTTTTTTTACATTTGCGGTCTGCCCCCAGTCCAGGCAACCTTGAATTTTCTTGTGGGGGGAATTGGGAAATTGGGGTGCCGTGGCGCTTATACTACTGCCGTGCTAATACATACATATTGTCTTAAATTCAAATGTTTCCCGTGCGCACAGCACAGGCTGCATCTGTTCAGTGCGCGCAGGCTTCTGTAGGGAAAGGAGGAGGGGGTGGAGCTGGTGGAGCTGCTGGAGCAGCTATGCAGGAGCCTCGCTATCCTGGCTGGAACAGTTTGGTGTTGCAACTTGCAAGTAGCTCAGCAGTTCTGATTTGGCAGCAGTCACAGGTAAAGCAAAGCCTGTACTAAAGCAGTTACTATATAAAAAACAAAGCCTGTCCTGTAAAAGGAAGTGTTTATTTAAGCAAACAGCTCAGAAACTTCACCATGCAAAATAGATCAGACAGTTAAGTACAAGTTTACTTTTACTCCACTGTCTGAGCTATTTTCCATGCTGCATGTCCTGAACCATTTGCTTAAATAACACTTGCTTTTAAAGGACAAGCTTTGCTTTGTTTTTTAAATACAGGTATATATATATTTGTTCTGATTTATGCAGGGCTGTTGAATATATGTTAAATGTTAATGTTCTAAAATGGACAATTTTGATTGGGGAGCACTGTGTTTTAAACCTTAGTGCCATGATTTGTGGGAGTATCTGCTTATTGCAGTCCAAGCTCCGTGCAGAGAGATGCCGTTCTGTGTTAAAACAACATGATTAATAAGCCAGGGAGCTGTTCCTGCAGAGGGAGGTCACAATTAAACTGGGAAATCGGACCACAAGCCCCTCACAGTAAGCAGAGGGTAGGCAAACAGGAGAGGGGGATGGGTAGGGAGAGAGTTTTGCTCGGCTGGTCTGTAGTGTTCACTGAACTGAAGTGTTTGCTAGTTCAGCTCAACTTGGGGATATAATATGTGATTTCAATAAGTGATATGACACTTATGCTGCTCTAAATAGTGTGTATGTATGTGTAAATATGTGTGTATGTATGTGTAAATATGTGTGTGTATGTATGTGTAAATGTGTGTGTGTATGTATGTGTAAATGTGTGTGTATGTATGTGTAAATATGTATGTGTAAATGTGTGTGTATGTATGTGTAAATATGTGTGTGTATGTATGTGTAAATGTGTGTGTGTGTGTATGTATGTGTAAATGTGTGTGTGTGTATGTATGTGTAAATGTGTGTGTATGTATGTGTAAATGTGTGTGTGTGTAAATATGTGTGTATGTATGTGTAATATGTGTGTGTGTGTGTATGTGTAAATATGTGTGTGTATGTATGTGTAAATATGTGTATGTATGTGTAAATATGTGTGTATGTATGTGTAAATGTGTGTGTATGTATGTGTAAATGTGTTTGTATATTTATGTGTGTGTAAATGTGTTTGTATATGTATGTGTGTGTGTGTGTGTGTGTAAATATGTGTAAGAGTGTGTGTGTATGTATGTGTGTGTATGTGTGTGAAAGTATGTATGCATGTGTAAAATTTTGTGTGTAGGTAAATGTTGTTACCTGCACATTATTCCATGCAGAAATAGCTACTACACATTACTAGAACATTTTGTTAAGTAGCAGGGTATATCTTTTTTTTTTTTTTTTTTTGGGGGGGGGGGGGGGGGGGGCAAAATGTGTCTTTGCCTGTGTAGCCAAAAATCCTAGCACCGGCCCTGCTTAGGATTAGGACACAAGGAAGGGACAACAATTTCTCTATTAATGTTGTTGGAGTTCACAACCTTAGGTAAGAATTTAAATAAAGTCTGCAAAACTGCCTTATCCTGATGAAAAATCAAAAAAGGAGATTCTCAAGAAAGAGCAGATAATTCTGAAACTCTTCTAGCAGAAGAGATGGCCAAAAGAAACAACACTTTCCAAGAAAGTATTTTAATGTCCAAAGAATGCATAGGCTCAAATGGAGGAAGCCTGTAAGCCTTCAAAAACCAAATTAAGACTCCAAGGAGGAGAGATTGATTTAATGACAGCTTGAAAGCCTGCACAAAACAGTGAATATCAGGAAGCTTAGCAATCTTTCTGTGAAATGAAACAGAAAGAGCAGATATTTGTCCCTTGCAAGGAACTTGAATCCTGATAAACTATAAAAATTCTAGGAATTCTAAAAGAATGCTAAGAAAATTTATGAGAAGAACACCATGAAATGTAAGTCTTCCAAACTCGATAATAAATCTTTCCAGAAACAGATTTACGAGCCTGCAACATAGTATTAATCACAGAGTCAGAGAAACCTCTATGGACTAAGCACTAAGCATTCAATTTCCATACCTTCAAATTTAATGATTTGAGATCCTGATGGAAAAACGGACCTTGAGACAAAAGGTCCGGCCTTAATGGAAGTGGCCAAGGTTGGCAACTGGACATCCGAACAAGATCCGCATACCAAAACCTGTGAGGCCATGCTGGAGCCACCAGCAGCACAAGCAACTGCTCCATGATGATTTTAGAGATCACCCTTGAAAGAAGAACTAAAGGCAGGAAAATGTAAGCAGGTTGATAACACCAAGGAAGTGTCAACGCATTCACTGCTTCGGCCTGAGAATCCCTGTACCTGGACAGGTACCTGGGAAGTTTCTTGTTTAGATGAGAAGCCATCAGATCTATTTCTGGAAGACCCCATCTCTGAAAAACCTGAGAAAACACATCTGGATGGAGGGACCACTCCCCCGGATGTAATGTCTGATGGCTGAAATAATCCGCTTCCCAATTATCTATACCTGGTATATGAACCACAGAAATTAGAGAGGAGCTGGATTCCACCCAAGCAAGTATCCGGGATACTTCTTCCATAGCTTGAGGACTGTGAGTCCCACCCTGATGATTGACATATGCCAAGTTGTAATATTGTCTGTCTGAAAACAAATGAATGGTTCTCTATTCAACAGAGGCCAAATCTCAAGAGCCCTGAAAATCGCACACAGTTTCAAAATATTGATTGGTAATCTCGCCTCTTGAGATTGCCAAACCCCTTGTGCTGTCAGAGATCCCCAAACAACTCCCCAACCTGAAAGACTCACGTCTGTTGTGATCACAGTCCAGGTTGGATGAACCAAAGAGGCCCTCGAAAGCTATACGATGGTGATCTAACCACCAGTCAGAGATAGTTGAACATTGGGATTTAAGGATATTAATTGTGATATCCTTGTTATAATCCCTGCACCATTGGTTCAGCATACAAAGCTGGAGAGGTCTCAGATGAAAACGAGCAAAGGGGATATGTCCGATGCTTGCAGTCATGAGACTAAAACTTCCATGCACCTAGCTACTGAAGGGAATGACTGAGACTGAAGGTTCCAACAGGCTGCAACCAATCTTAAACGTCTCTTGTCCATTAGAGACAGAGTCATGGCAACTGAATCTATCTGGAAACCTAAAAAGGTGACCATTGTCTGAGGAATCAAAGAACTTTTTGGAAAATTGATCCTCCAACCATGTTTTCGAAGAAACAACACTAGTTTATTCATGTGAGATTCTGCAGAATGTAAAGACTGAGCTAGTACCAAGATATCGTCCAAATAAGGAAACACCACAATACCCCGCTCTCTATTTACAGAGAGTAGGGCACCGAGAACCTTTGAAAAGATTTCTTGGAGCTGTCGCTAGGCCCAAAAGGAGGAGCAACAAATTGGTAATGCTTTGTCTAGAAAAGAGAATCTCAGAAACTGATAATGATCTGGATGAATCGGAATATGAAGATATGCATCCTGTAAGTCTATTGTGGACATATAATGCTCTTGCTGAACAAAAGGCAGAATAGTCCTTATAGTCACCTATTTTGAAAGTTGGCACTCCTTACATAATGATTCAAAATTTTTAGATTCAAAACTGGTCTGAATGAATTTGGGACAATGAATAGATTTGAATAAAACCCCAGACCCTGTTCCTGAAACGGAACTGGCATGATTAGCCCTGAAACTCCATGTCTGAGGACTTTACTGGATTTGCTGGGATGCGTGAGAGAAAATATCTTCTTACAGGAGGTCTTACTCTGAATCATATTCTGTACCCCTGAAAGAAAAAAACTCAGAATCCATTGATTTGGGACAGAATTTGTCCAAACATCCTTTGAAAAATCTTAATCTGCCCCTACCAGCTGAGCTGGAATTGAGGGGGTCACATCCTTCATGTGGACTTGGGGCTGGCTTTGGTTTCTTAATTGGCTTGGATTTATTTCCAATTTGAAGAATGTTTCAATTGGAAACAGATTCCTTGGGGGAAGGATTAGGTTTCTGTTCCTTATTTTTTCGAAAGGAAAGGAAAACAGTTAGAAGCTTTAGAATTACCCTTAGGTCTTTTATCCTGAGGCAAAAAAACTCTGTTCCCCCCAGTGACAGCTGAAATAATCGATCTCCGACTGAGAACCAAATAGCTTATTACCTTTGAAAGAAAGAGATAGCATTTCTGGACTTAGAAGTCATGTCAGCATTCCAAGATTTAAGCCACAAAGCCTCTTCTAGCTAAAATAGCTAAAGACATAGATTTAACCATCAATATTGATGGTATATAAAAACTGGCATCACAAATAAAATGATTAGCATGTTGAAGCAAGTGAACAATGCCTAGACAAATCAGAATCCAATTCTTGTTGCGCTAAATTTTCCAACCAAAATTTGTTGCAGCTGCAACATCAGGCCAAAGAAATTGTGGGCCTGTGAAGATGACCCGAAAATAAGCTTTGCTTAGATAAGATTCAAGGTTTCCTACCTAAAAGATCTTTAAAAGAAGTACTATCTTCCATAGGAATAGTAGTACGTTTAGCAAGAGAGATAGCCCCATATCTACTTTGGGATCTTTTCTCAAAAACTCCAATGTAACTTCTGCAAAGGATACGATTTTTTTAAACCTTGAAGAAAGGATAAAAGAAGTACCAGGCCTATTCCATTCCTTAGAATCATATCAGAAATAGCATCAGGAACTGGAAAAACCTCTGGAGTAACCACAGGAGGTTTATAAACAGAATTAAAGGTTTACTAGTTTTAATATCAAGAGGACCAGTTTCCTCAATATCCAATGTAATCAACACTTCTTTTAACAAAGAACGAATATACTACATTTTAAATAAATAAGTAGATTTGTCAGAGTCAAATATCTGAGGAAATATCTTCTTGAATCAGATAGTTCCTCATCAGAGGAGGATAATTCAGTATGTTGGTTGGCCATTTGAATTTCATCAACTTTATGAGAAGTTTTAAAAGACCTTTTACGTTTATTAGAAGGCGTGATGGCAGACAAAAGCCTTCTGAAAAGAATCAGCAATAAATTATTTTAAATTCACAGATATATCTTGCACATTAGATGATGAAGGAACAACAACAGGCAATGTACTATTACTGATGGACACATTCTCTGCATGTAATAGTTTATCATGACAACTATTACAAACCACAGCTGGAGATATAATCTCCACAAGTTTACAAAAAATGCACTTAGCTTTGGTAGAACTGTTATCAGGCAACAGGGTTCCAACAGTGATTTCTGGAGACAGGATCAGATTGAGACATCTTTGCAAATGTAAGAGAAAAAAACAACATATAAAGCAAAATGATCAATTTCCTTATATGGCAGTTTCAGGAATGGGAAAACAATGCAAACAGCATAGCCCTCTGATAAAGAAAAAAGGCAAGAGGCATATAGGAATGGGGATTTAAATAATCAAAAATAAAAAAATGTGGCGTCAAGTATGACACACAACACAAACAGAATTTTTGTTTTGGGAGCTAACAACATCCGAAAATGACACACTCACGTCATTGAAGACGCAACCTTGTGAAAGGACTCGGCAATCAACTAAGAAACGCCGGAAAATGACGAATTTGTGTCATCGAACGTAACTTCACACCAAAAAATCTTGTGCCAAAAATGACGCAATAAACTTTGGCATTTTGCGCCCTTGCAAGCCTTATTCTGCCTGCGAATTTAAAATGACAGTCAATTGAAAAAAAGACTATACCCCAGGTAAGAAATACATTTTTCCTAAAAAATGCATTTCCCAGATATGAAACTGACAGTCTGCAAAAGGAAATATACTGAAAGCCTGAATCATGGCAAATATAAGTACAATACATATATTTAGAACTTTATACATAAAGTGCCAAATCATAGCTGAGAGTGTCTTAAGTAATGAAAACATACTTACCAAAAGACACCCATCCACATATAGCAGATAGCCAAACCAGTACTGAAACGGTTATCAGTAGAGGTAATGGAATATGAGAGTATATCGTCGATCTGAAAAGGGAGGTAGGAGATGAATCTCTACGACCGATAACAGAGAACCTATGAAATAGACCCCCATGAGGAAAACCATTGCATTCAATAGGTGATACTCCCTTCACATCCCTCTGACATTCACTGTACTCTGAGAGGAATCGGGCTTCACAATGCTGAGAAGGCGCATATCAATGTAAAAATCTTAGCACAAAACTTACTTCACCACCTCCATAGGAGGCAAAGTTTGTAAAACTGAATTGTGGTGTGTGAGGGGTGTATTTATAGGCATTTTGAGGTTTGGGAAACTTTGCCCCTCCTGGTAGGATTGTATATTCCATACTTCACTAGCTCATGGACTCTTGCCAATTACATGAAAGAAAGCAAATGTATCCAAGTAGATAGATAGTAGAGCTCATAACAGCTCTCAGGGAAGCCTAAACTATGGTGGTACATAAGACAACATCAAGCAGCACTGATTGTCCAAGTAGAATAGAGGGTGGGAAAATGTGTGTGCAAAATATAGACACCCAGTTCCTGATTTCTTTTTTTGGCTCTGTCCCAGTATTTTCAATTTTGGAGCAGGGTTTAATACTGGCTGGCTGCACTTTTTTCAATAAAATATAAAGCTAGATCAGATGCATTTTTTTGTCAAAACTGGAAAACGTTTTATTTTCAACTGCAACATATTCTGACATTGATAATTTTAATTGAATATAAATTATTAATAAAGCAGTATAATGCTATGATAGATACAAGCCATAGACTAGAGCTATTTTTGAGTAAGTGTCAATGATATCTAAAAACAGTGCAAACAGAATTTCAAAAACGGTTATTGACTCTATTGTTACAAATTAGGACAATGCTTGAAGCCTTGGCATGGGTGATTCTTTATGAACTTATTTAAATACAATTTAGTTTCAAGGGGATAGATTACACACATTGAACATAGTTTCCTTTTTCCTTTTCCCCAGGCATAGAGGAGTGGAACTCTGCTCTGCAGATACTTAGGGCTAGATTACAAGTGGTGCAGTATTTTTTTTGTGTGTGATTCTCTAGAGTTAAGCTTTTTGCACTAGTCAGGATGCATTCATATACAAGCTAACAAAAAAATATTTTGCAAAACCATGCATGTTTTCCCCCATAGATATTAATGGAGAAAAAAAAGTTGAAAAAAAAAAACGAGATTGAGCAAACATCATTGCATTTTTGCATTCCCCATAGAAGTCAATGGAATTTTTTTTTTTTTTTTTTTTTTAAAACCTAACACCTATTGTGCAAACAACATAGCATATTCACATTAGTAAATTAAATGAATATACCCACAAATACAAAGTAAAAGGTAAAACCCACAAAAACAAGTTAGCCAAGTGGATAAACAAATACAGACCATATAATAAAGTCCAAAATAAAAGTCTTCTATAAATATTGTGATGTTCTGGCAGCTCCCTGGAAAAATCAGAAAACATAGAAGTTCGGATTCAGGCGGTGATGCACACTGTAGTGCAAATGGGCAGGCCGAGGATCCTGAGCCACTCAGCTGAGTCGACACCCGACTCTTCAGAGCAAGTAGTCTTATAGAATGAGCGGTCCCACCATAGATCATCAAAGCCAATCACATATTTTCATCTACTTAATGGCAAGGGCTCTAATGCACACACACACACACACATATATATATCTATATATATATATTATATATATATGTCTGGACATACAATGTTGAATTGGTTGAGTCACAAGTAAGTCAATTAAAAAGCAAGAAGAAAAAATACAATTTAAAGTGGCCTTTGAATTAAGAAAAATAAATTACAGGTATAAAGTAGGTTTCTGGTGTTCGATTCCATAATATAGGAGTGATAATTTTTGTGTAATAAATGCCACCAACTAAAAAGGAATATGGCAGCAAAAAACCAAGTGTGAGAGCAGGTTAATTAAGTTGAAAAGGTTCAACAAAGTAAAGGATGCTCCCACCACATAATTAATTACTAGTATAAATGAATTTATACATATCACTGTGTTCCCTTTAAAATATAACTTTTATTATCACGATTAAAAGAAAATATTTTTAGTGTTCAAGCAAGTGGTTGCTCTGACTTAAAAATTAATAAAAATACTTAAACTGAAATCTATTAAATAAATTACCAGTATGTTCATCCACAGTTGCCTTTAAGCAGAGTGTGTTGTTTTGTTTTTGTTTTATATTTAGAAGCTTGTGTTCTCCCAACAAGGATTGAATTTTTTTCTATATGACCATTGTTCAATCCAGACGCCTTTGCCAATAATATTTCTATAATCGTATTTTTTTTTCTAAATGTAGGTGGAAAAGTAATTGACCAGATTAGCATTTTTTTTTTTTTTTTTTAATAGTATTTTTTTATTGGGGGAATAACAATAACAGACAGGAATCAGTTTGCTCAAACAAACATATGGCACATAGTATATGACAATATAGGTTTCATGAACAGAGACAAATGCTAAATACCAAGTTTGGGTATAAATCACTTGCTATAACAATCATAGAGGACTCGTACATTGGGATATACATAAAATGGCAGAGCAAACCTCAAATTGCTCCCTTTATACCCCCCATGGTAGCCGAGGCTGCTTTTGGACCTCATTAAGATGAATGTACTACTCAGAGGGCTTTTAGTTAGTTCAGGCCTGAATGAGGCCTACATTTTATATTCCCCTTCCTATAGCCGCTGGGACCATGGTTAGGTCCAGAAAAACTAACAAAAAAAAAAACTGAAGGAGATGTAAAAGGGAAGTAAAAAGTTAACAATATATCCATGAGTACCTTACACTACTTCAGGAGAATAAGCTACAGGGACTGGTTCATAGTTAAACTTGGACATTAATAGGTGCCAGCGTATGACTGGTCGCTTTAAAACAGCTACCAGGAGGTCAATAAGAACGTGAGTCTAAAAGCTGTAGGTTCAAAAGACTTATAATCAAGTGAGAAATATACAATCCCTAAACCTATTGCAACGCGCCAGTAATATTATCCTATACATTAGGTACATAAGTGAGAAAACTCTTATATTGAAATGAGAGTAAAAAAGTATCTAGAAGTAATGAACACAGAATAGTAAACATAGGAAATTCCAGAGGAGCCATTTTTATAAACAAACCAGGACATACTCAAACAAGGCTCCACGGGCAGGGCAGAGACAGCACAACTCTGCCAAATAGGAATGTGGAGATAAGGTGATTATCCCTTACCAACATCTTGGAAGAGGGAGGAATAAGGGGGAAAGGGGGGGATAGGGTAGGGGGGGGAGGGGGAGAGAAGGAGGGGGGAGGAAGGGAGAGGGGTAAAGGGAGGGGATAGGGGGGAGAAGAAGGGGAGAAGAGGGGGAAAAAGGAGAGGAGGGGAAAGGAGAGGGGGAGGAGGGGAAAGGAGAGGAGAGGGGGGGAAGGAGAGGGGGTGGAAAGGAGAGGGGGGGAAAGGAGAGGGGGGTAAAGGAGAAGAGGGACAGAGGGGGGGCGGATTTAAAACAGATAATTAACAAGTGATCCCTAACATAAGCCCCAGGGGTACTGGGGACAGTAGGTATCTATTCGGATATCAAGAGCGGCTAATGTGATTCTGTATTCATGTACCCAGTTATAGTCCCAAACAACATTTCTAAAACTTGTACACACATTTTGTATCACTTTAGCTGAATAGCCGCTTCTTAATAGCACAGACATAGAGTAACCCCTTAAGAGCTATAAAGGTCAAGGCTTAGTATATAGCGACATTTTAAGGGATCTGCATACAAAGACATATACACTTAGATTTTTGGAGGAGTAGGTAACTAGCTTAGATAAAATATTCAAATATGCTCGATAAATAATTAGCAGTGAACTGTCCTTAAACACATGAAGCACACCACTATCGGCTTTTACAGCCCTCATACAGTACCTGTCTTTGGATAGGGTGGACAATAATACAGACGTACTAATAGGGCAAGAACATGCAAATCTATTGGATGCAAACATAGCGCTATAGCCCCAAACCCAAAACTCCACACTTATCTCATGTCTAGTCTCTATATAAAGGTGAAAATAACAATGATGTAGGTCATGTATGTAGGGCTCACCCCCCCCCCTCTTATACTGTTTCGGACTGTCAGATGAGGAAGGGCAAATCCCCCAAGAGTGAAAAAACAGATCCCGTGCTTAAGTCAATGAATATTGTCCCCAGCTGGTAGCCAAAGCTGTGTCGGTTGGTAGACTATACTGCGCAACCAGCCATAAAATAAAATTGCCCCCTTTCCCACTGCATTATAGTTTCAAAAGAACAGAACTTCCCAGCAACGATTAGTATGATACTCAAAATACAGACATTAGTAGGGTAAATAAACATTCACAAGGCAATTTACAAGTTATGAGTCCAGCTGCGTGCGTATATAAGATAAAATAAACGGGCTATAGCCAGCATTGTCCCCTTAAAAAGCATAGTGATATTAAGTGAATGCCATATATGGTCTCATAGGATAAGATAGGTAGTGGAGAGAGTATATAATGCTTTAGAGTAGGAAGTCTCGCTTATGCTGCTCCCAGATTGCCGGATAGAAAGGACATCTCTAAAGTAAAAAAAAAAAACAGTTCTGTTTCTGGAGTCAATTAGTATTGTAGATAGCGGTAGCCAAGACTGTATGAGGGTGTACATATCTGAAAGGACGGGTAGAATGATGTCGTGGGTCCCCAGGGTAAAATCCTTAAACTAACCCACACCTACTCGCCAGCTTTTAATGCCTGTCTGAACAGCTGGGAAGACAAGGTGCGCCCTGGGGGAAGTTGGTCGGCATGTACCGCAGATAGGCCGCGAAGGTATGTCCCCGCATTCAGCCAGATGACCTCACCTCTGTATATTAACCAGGCAGCCGCTAATATGAGGGTGAGAGAACGTTGTGGCGGCATCAGGTCAGGCTAGCCTGCAGAATTTCCCCAGTCACCATCTCCGCACTCGGACTGCCTCCGTCATCAGAAGCGTCTGCAGGCTGCTTCGGGTGAGGGTTAAGGGGAGCAGCGAAGGCTCGCAAGCTACCGGTCCTCGCACCAACTACTCTTTGGGACCCAGGTAGCTCATCTCTAGTGCATAGTGGCTGGAGGTATTCTCCTTGGGTAGGGGTCCTCACCAATAGTGGTAGTCACAGGAGGTCTATCTCCCTCCAAGCCCGAGCGACTGCTAATCAGTATTAGCCGGTCCAGTCTACATAGTAGATTACGGTGATGCTCCTCAAAAAGGGCCAATATAGCCATGCGAGAGGCCTCCATATTTATACCGCCTCGTGGCTAGGCCGCACTTTGTGGATCCAGTAGAAAACTAGGGGAGCGCACTTTAATTCTCAATCTTGCTCCACCTCGTATAGCAGTGTCCCAGATAGGGGTATACCACCTCCTCAGTATTTGTGAGCTCCTAGGGTAAGATTATCCCCCAAAACATAAGGCAAAGACAGGAGCTACTATCATATGCGTCTTGTCTCCTCGGCGGTTAGCTCCGCCCCCACCAGATTAGCATTTTAATGAACATAAATTTCTCTTATGGTCAAATATCTCCATCTGGATAATCATAATTATTATTACTTTCTTTAAAATTATAGATGAGTCGTAAATATACTGTCTCACCCATTATAATCGTGTAGTTTGGAAGTTGCATATATAATTTGGAATTTAAAAATGATACGTCAAAGTACTGGCAAGAGAGTATGGGCCGCTGATTTGGATTCCTGGTGACCACTAATACCTGCAAAATCCCCAAAAATGTCTTCATGGAAAGCTGCTAAGAATTTTTTTTTGTAATTTTACCAAGCAAGGGGGGGTCCCATCATAATTGTTTAGAATAATGGTATATAGTGGTTTCAACAGACAACAAACGTCTAGGGTGATTTTTGCAGATAAATTATTTTATGTTTTTCTACAGTATTGTGAGTGACCCTAAATGGGTTATTGCAAATGAGAGCGGTCTTGCAAATTCTCAGTGAAGATTTGATTGACATTTTTTTAAATTACAAAAATGTACTTTACATTCATGTCCTCTAATAAACCATTTTTCCAAACACACAACGTACATTTTAGAACCAAATGACATTATTTTGTCTATAGAGTAAAGTGAAGACATTGGGCTAGATTTATAATTGCACAATAGACTGACGACAAGTAAATTATTTTCAAGTTGTAAATACACTTATTTTTAAAAAAATGTTACAAATAAAGATAAGTAATTTCTCATTTATTAAAAAAAAAAAATTACAAGGTAATTTGCTAGAGATTACAGAATATGATAAAAATGTATACCCTTTGAAGAAACTTCAAAAATATTACTCACTAAATAGTGTAAATCAAATTTCTCATCTTGAGAAATACATTAAGAAGCATCATACACAGTATAGTATAGTCTTACAGTTTATGGAGAATTCAAAATATAAATATGATCATTGATAAGTATAAGATAAGTGCAAAGATTAAAAATAACATTAGCTCAAACAATAGATATGAAAATGAAAGGGCTAGATATATTAAAAGTTTTTTTATTTTTGTTATTTATGTACAGTTTCCCCCTTGACATATTATAATAATAAATGTATTTATGTTAAGCGATCACCTATAAAAAGTTTTCTGCTAGTAAAAAAAAAGAAATACACCAGATCAAATAAAAAAATAATTTTGCTCTATGTTAAACTCAGTTTCCATTTAAAAAAAAAAAGTTTAGCAATTCGAATTTATTTTTAAATTCTATGTAAAGCTTTGTAGTGAAATTATGTAATAAGCTTTCCAAATGGAATAAAAGTCTGTTTCATACTAGACAGCAAGATATATCAACTAAATATACTTTTTTAGTTTTTTTTAAAGTTCATTAAAAAAATTAAGCTTAGTTTATGCTATAACCAATACATTAAAAGTAGTAAAGGAAATCATACCAGGAAATTGCAGATATTCCGTTTCTTGTAACCTGCAACACAGCTGATTGAACAGTCTGGCTCTTCACGGATACACACCTTTTATACTAATTACAGCATGCCATATTTATAACAGTGTATTATTCTCTACAATTAGGAGGGTACAACATCATAATAGGACTGAATATATGAATGTAATTACGTATTAATTAACTCATCAAATGGTTCTACAGAAAATATGTTGTTATTCCAATTTCAGTGTAGGTTGTGGTTATTTTACAAGCAAAAGCAGCTATTTCTTTCATGTAATTAGCAAGAGTCCATGAACTAGTGACGTATGGATATACATTCCTACCAGGAGGGGCAAAGTTTCCCAAACCTCAAAATGCCTATAAATACACCCCTCACCACACCCACAAATTCAGTTTAAAAACTTTGCCTCCCATGGAGGTGGTGAAGTAAGTTTGTGCTAGATTCTACGTTGATATGCGTTTCGCAGCAGGCTGAAGCCCGGTTTTTCCTCTCAGAGTGCAGTGAATGTAAGAGGGCTGTGAAGAGAGTATTGCCTATTTGAATACAATGGTCTTCCTCTAGGGGATCTATTTCATAGGTTCTCTGTTATCGGTCGTAGAGATTTCTTCTCCTACCCTCCTTTTCAGATCGACGATATACTCTTATATACCATTACCTCTACGGATTCTCGTTTCAGTACTGGTTTGGGCTATCTACTATATGTAGCTGAGTGTCTTAGGGTAAGTAAGTAATTATTTTATTTATGACACTCTAAGCTATGGTTGGGCACTTTATATGTAAAGTTCTAAATATATGTTTAAACTTATATTGCCATGATTCACAATAATCAGTATTCCTTCTTTCAGGACTGTCAGTTTCATGATTTTCGGATAATGCATATGAATAAATATTTTTTTCTTACCTTAAAAATTTTCAATTGACTTTTTTTCCCTGCGGGCTGTTAGGCCTCGCGGGGCAGAAAATGCTTCAATTTATTGCCGTCATTCTTGGTGCAAAACTTTTTTGGCGCAAAATGTTGTCATTTCCGACGCCATAGTTGACGCCGAAGGTTTGTTCATGGTTGCGTAATTTTTTGACTCATGTGTGTTACAGACTATTTTTGCGCCAAAAAATGTGGGCGTTGTTTTCGGCGCCAAAGGATGTGGCGTCATACTTGGCGCCAAAAATGTGGGCGTCATACTTGGCGCCAAAAAATGTGGGTGTCCTACTTGTTCCACTTTTTTTCACATTATTTAAGTCTCACTTTTTTTGTTGCTTCTGGCTGCTAGAGGCTTGTTTATTTTGCATTTTTTCCCTTTCCTGAAACTGTCATTTAAGGAATTTGATAATTTTGCTTTATATGTTGTTTTTTTCTATTACATATTGCAAGATGTCACAACCTGACCCTGGATCAGAATCTACTTCTGGAAAGACGCTGCTTGATGTTGGTTCTACCAAAGCTAAGTGCATTTGTTTGTAAACTTTTGGTAACTGTTCCTCCGGCTGTAGTTTGTGTTAGTTGTCATGATAAACCTTTCTAACGCAGATAATGTCTCCCTTAGTAGTAATCCTTTACCTGTTGTGAATTCTAACAACATTAGTAGAGAAATTGTTGTCCCTTCATTGTGTCCTAATCCTAAGAATTCTCTGGAGAGATCCTTTACATTCTTTGGATGTAGTAAGAGCTTTGAAATATTATGTTGAAGCTACTAAAGGTTTCAGAAGACTTCTAGTCTATTTGTTATCTTTTCTGGTTCAGGAAAGGTCAGAAGGCTTTTGCCATTTCATTGGCATCTTGGTTAAAGTCTTTGATTCATCATGTTTATGTAGAGTCGGGTAAGTCCCCGCCTCAAAGGATTACGGCTCATTCTACTAGGTCAGTTTCTACTTCCTGGGCCTTTTAGGAATGAAGCTTCTGTTGATCAAATTTGCAAAGCAGCAACTTGGTCTTCTTTGCATACTTTTACTAAATTCTACCATTTTGATGTTTTCTCTTCTTCAGAAGCAGTTTTTGGTAGAAAAGTACTTCAGGCAGCTGTTTCTGTTTGATTCTTCTGCTTATTATTTTATAGTTTTTGATTTGGGTTGTGGATTATTTTTTTCAGCAGAATTTGCTGTCTTTATTTTATCCCTCCCTCTCTAGTGACTCTTGTGTGGAAGTTCCACATCTTGGGTATCTGCTATCCCATACGTCACTAGCTCATGGACTCTTGCTAATTACATGAAAGAAAACATAATTTATGTAAGAACTTACCTGATAAATTCATTTATTTCATATTAGCAAGAGTCCATGAGGCCCACCCTTTTGTGGTGGTTATGATTTTTTTGTGTAAAGCACAATTATTCCAATTCCTTATTTTTGATGCTTTTGCTCCTTTCTATCACCCCACTTCTTGCTATTTCGTTAAACTGAATTGTGGGTGTGGTGAGGGGTGTATTTATAGGCATTTTGAGGTTTGGGAAACTTTGCCCTCCTGGTAGGAATGTATATCCCATACGTCACTAGCTCATGGACTCTTGCTAATATGAAAGAAATGAATTTATCAGGTAAGTTCTTACATAAATTATGTTTTTTTTTTAAAAAAAAAGGTAAAATAGCTGTTTGCAAGCAATTAAATACATTCCAGCAGATTAAATATACTATTGGGGACACATTAAAGGGTGAGAACATTTTACAATACAATGCCCCCTTCAAAGAATGTGGGACTATAAAGAATTATATAAAAGTCCTTTAACCCTGAAGAGTCATCTAGATTATGGTCTCTGATCAAGCCCATTCAGATTCTTAGCACTACTGCTGGGGTAGAGTCCTTCTATATAGGATTTACTCATGGTCCCACTACTTTGTATACTTATTAAACAATTGCAGCCATCTTAAATAGCCTTCAAGTCCTTTAGAGGAGCATTTAAAGTCAAAATACAACTTTCATGATTCAGATAGCGCACGCAATTTGATACAACTTTTCAATTCACTACCATTATCAAAATATGAGCAGTCTTTTTATATGCACACTTTCTGAGGCATCAGCTCCTACTGATGTACAAGAATTCACAGTACATAAGTATATGCATTTTGTGATTGGCTAACGGCTGTCAAATGAAGCAGGGGGGGCACAATGTGGAACTAAGATTTGAAGTTTGAAAAAGATATTCTACTCATTTGAAATTCAGATTTGGTGCTTTTGCACTGTCTTTTTATTGTGCCTTATATTGATTATACAATTCTACTGTATTCAGTGTTTTTTTTTTTTAACAGTCTATATTCTTCACATACTCTTTTCAGCTTGTATTTATAAACTTAGCAAGTTCATGTTTGTCTTACTATAAGCTAATATAATGAGTTTTGAAACTGTTAAGAATCAACTTGCTTGCTGTATTTCCTTTTCAATAGACAAACTCCACCCACCACTTAAACAACCATCTGCCTTATTTAGAGTAGACACTACACACTTGTTACTGGTAGGCTAAGTATGGTCATTATGGTCATTTTGTTTGCAAACCCATTTTCTAATCATATCCAATAAGGGACATATTTTTGGCTGGGTTAAAGGTCCATTAAACAGTTTAAAATAATAACATAATTTATAAATACAACATATGCACAAGTTACCTGCAAAATAGTACCTCCATTTGATTCTGGGTTTATTGTGTTTTGCCCCCAGCTATGTGAATTTAGTATTAGCAGATCGGAGGAAAAAGTAATTTGGCAAATATTCAGATTTAATAAAAGATATAATAATATATAGAAGATACATTGATGGTGTGTTCATCATTAGGAAAAACAATGAGGAAAAAGCATAAAATTCTTGGAATATCTGAGTAAAAATAATTTGGGATTGATTTTTTAATTATAAAATAAATCAAACTAAATGTGATTTTTTTTACTTTTTCAAGATTTTTAAGATTACATATTACACAATATGTATTTAGATATGAAAAGTTGCCATGATAAAAAATGGTTAGAAAGTTTTTTTAGATTAAAGAAAAACTGTTCAGAGGTTTCAGATTTCCACTCCCAGGCTGACATCATAAAAAGGAGAATTGTGGAAAAAGGTTTTAATAGAACAAAGTTAGACAATGATTTGTCCGAAGTAATAAAGACATAGCATATTAAAAAATTAAAAGAGAAATTATTAAAATGTAGAAAATATTTCATTAAAAATATTAATGAAAACACAAATAAGGGAAGGTCCTAATAGCATATATATATATATATATATATATATAGATAGATAGATAGATAGATATATAGATAGAATGCTAACTACATATGGTGAAGATAGTTCTGAAGTAAATAATATCTTAAATGAACATTGGTATATCTTATGTAAATATCAATATGTAGGGAGTATTCTACCCAACAAGAGCAAAATCATCTTTTAAAAGATAAGAAATCTTAAAACTATTCTTGTACTATCAAACTTAACAAACAAAATAAAAAATTGGGAAGAAGCCAGAAAATGGATAGTTAAAAACTCCAGTCTAATGAACAGGATGGAAATAAATGTTTAAGACCACAACTTTTGGGATGACATACTTGTGGTAGATGTCACTACTGCTCATTTTACCCAAAAATGTGTCTAGCATTTACAGATATACTGAATGTGTGTGTATGTGTACATGTGCATTTATGCTTATATATGTGTTTATCATGTGTTTATCTGTATATATATTACACATATAAACACATAAATACACATGTATACACATATATAGACATTTGTTTTTATACACTCAAACACATATTTAGACATATATATATATATATATATATATATATATATATATATATATATATTAGTCCTAAAGCCCGTTAACACGGGCCCATTTTTTGCAGTACAGCTGTCCCACCCCTGTCTCTCTCTCCCCCTCTCTTTTGTGCTCTTTCCACCCCTCTTTTGCGATCTCTCCCCCTCTCTTTTGCGTTCTCTCTCGCTCCATCTCTCTTTTGTTCTCTCTCTCCCCCCTCTCTTTTGCTCTCTCCCCCCTCTCTTTTGCTCTCTCCCCCTCTCTTTTGCTCTCTCTCCCCCTCTCTTTTGCTCTCTCTCCCCCTCTCTTTTGCGCTCTCTCCCCCTCTCTTTTGTGCTCTCTCCCCCTCTCTTTTGCACTCTCTCTCTCACTCCACCTCTCTTTTGCTCTCTCTCTCCCCCCTCTCTTTTGCTCCCACTCTCCCCCTCTCTTTTGCTTTCTCTCCCCCCTCTCTTTTGCTCTCTATCCCCCTCTCTTTTACACTCTCTCCCCCCTCTCTTTTGTGTTCTCTCTCTCTTTTGCACTCTCTCTCTCTCCCCGTCTTTTTGCACTCTCTCTCCCCCTCTCTTTTGTGCTCTCTCTCCCCTCCTCTTTTGCACACTCTCTCTCCCCCTCTCTTTTGCGTGCTCTCTCTCCCCCTCTCTTTTGCACTCTCTCCCCCTCTCTTTTGTGCTCTCTCTCTCCCCCTCTTTTGCGCTCTCTCCCCTCTCTTTTGTGCTCTCTCTCTCCCCCCTCTCTTTTGCGCTTTCTCTCTCCTCCCTCTCTT
Source organism: Bombina bombina (assembly GCF_027579735.1). Lineage (NCBI taxonomy): Eukaryota > Metazoa > Chordata > Amphibia > Anura > Bombinatoridae > Bombina > Bombina bombina. The sequence continues at coordinate 216,475,839 of NC_069502.1, forward strand.
TTGCTCTGTCTCTCTTTTTTTTGCTCTCTCTCTCCATTCCACTCTTTTGCTCTTTCTCTCCATCCCTCTCTTTGCTCTCTCTCTCCCCCTCTCTTTTGCTCTCTCTCCCCCCCCCCCTGTGTTTGGCTCTCTCTCTCCCCCCTCTCTTTTGCTCTCTCTCTCCCCCCTCTCTCCCCCTCTCTTTTGCTCTGTCTCTCTCCCCTCTCTTTTGCTCTCTCTCTCCTCTCTCTCTGCACTTTCCCTCTCTTCTGCTCTTCCCCCTCTCTTTAGCTCTTCCCTATCTCTTTTTATCTCTCCCCCTCTCTTTCTATTTCTCTCCCCTCTCTGTCGTGCTGACCGTGCCTGGTCATGCCCCCGTCATGCCTGACCATTCCCCCGACCATGCCCGGTCATGCCCAGCCACACCCATGCTCCTGCCCGGCCATGCCCACTTTTGCCGCAAACAGCATGCATTGTCAGGTAAGGCCAGAAGTGTTTGTCCTCATGCTGTCTCTACTGCCTATGACAGCTTCGGACAAACACACTTGGCCTTTTATATAATAGGATATATACTGTATATATGAGTGAAATAATTTATTTAAATATTTTTTGATGTGTTTTTGAAAAAAAAAAACATTTAACTCTTACAGTTTATGTCATACCTCAAGCCGCACTCATTCTTGTAGCAAAGTTTAGGCTTGTGCTTGAGCACAACCATATTCTTTCAACTTGTAATATGCACACTAATTAGCGTGGATTGCAATATTGCTTATCGCAACCAGAGCTATCATTAATGTGCCATTTGTAATCTACCCAATGTTTGCTGCTCACTTTTAAATGTTACAGATAACTAAATAATATATAAAAAAATACCGTTAGAGTAGGAAAGAATAATAAAGTAGACAGAAAAATGTATTGTAAAAGTCATTTTATAGTTTTCATAACCATGTGAAATAAAGTAGTTTCCCACACTGTTGTCTGGACATAAATGTTGGAATTGAGTCACAAGTAAGTCAATTAAAAAGCATGAAGAAAAAATGCAATTTAAAGTAACTTTGAATTGAAGTAAAATAAATTCACAGCGGGGGGCGGAGCCAACTGAGGAGCTGAGCGGACACAGTTTCTGTTAGCTCCTGCTCTAATATCTAATTAAAACATCCCAAATGGCCTCAGAAACGAAGCTTGGACGGAAATTCTAATATAAGAATCACTTGCCAGCAGAATAGAGAAGCTTTACCTCTCCTGCACCTCTTGCCTATGCTTTTAACAGCAATGCCTAAGCTCAGCATACAAAGAAGCGCAAATGCCGCCATTGAAGCTGTGATGCCACAATTATGAAGATGTTTATGTGGGTGAAATTCTAGCCACAACTAACCCTACCACTGGCGCTATCAAGCCTAATGTTATGCTTACGTCCTATCTAAACTTGGACACTATAAGCTCACACAACGCTTGCCACCAGATATCAGTTTCGATCCGCCAACCAGCTGACAAGATGGATGCCCTAATCAGGAGCACATTGATGGAGTTTGAATTCTGTATGGACGCTCAGTTGAACCACTTGCACCACCTCCTGTCGCTAGATCTAGAGGACATATCTGCTAACTCACAGGAGAATTTAAGTGACTCACCCCACATCGTAACTAGTGATCCGGAGGAAGAGGAAGATCCTCAGCATGCCTGCCCTCAAGTCGTGTCAGATGAGATCCATGGAGGTTTGGTTATGCTGCGTGAGCGGCCTACACTCCTCCTTAGCCCAGAGAGCCGCAATGATACTACAGCCGTTGCTGTTACCAATTGTCTGGCTTCTACCCCGAAGCGGCCGGTCGGGGTGTGACTTGATGGGGCCACGTACCTGTTCAGCTTGATCAATAACGCTTCTATTTTTACCTCTGCTGGAGCCGGTGACTTGGGGATACTCCGGAGCCACGAGTGTCAGTCAGGATCCTTGCCGCATGAGACATCTGCCACATTCCACCTTCTTCGCTGGCAACTGGGAATATCTTTCCTTCTCCCAGACCATCTGCTCCTTGTTAAGCCCTATAATACCAGGGAAAGGGATTGGTTAATGGACTGGTTTCTGCCTCTGAAGTCTGGATTTCAATCCTTGGCACCAGCACTAGACTCCACATACCTAAGGTTATAGTTGTTGTATTTAATGTTAATGTTGCTCTATATACTGAGAGCTAGTTTATTTCCCCCTGCCCTATATAGGTGAGACATTATTGACTACCATTGGACCCTATTATTAAGTAAGCAGAACTCTCAATTACACGCCTGACGCATGTGGACGGTAATCTTGTACACAGTATTATATTCACATACCTGTATGCTTCTATGGTTTATTTTATCTTGAACTTCAATATACCATATGTATAATTACTGAGTGGTTAGGTCTCTGGGTTCATTAATATGTGGACAAAATTTTATATGCATCTCTTAGTCTGTACATTACAATTGTAGTTTATTACTGTTACCCTATCTCATTGGTTTTATTGGTGTAAATTGTATGTTTCCAGCCAGAATTCCAGTATAGCTATTAGGCATGTGTTTTTTTTTTTTGTTTTGTTTTTTTATATGCAGCTATTAATATTGAATGTAGATGTAGTGAGACTTTCTGATGAAAACGTTTAATAAAACGCCTTGACTGTTCTCACCATATAGGTCACATAGGGAACTAGCGTATAGTGACCCATTATAACCTCCTTTTAGATATCCAACTGACATATAAGGTTTTATTATTAATCAAGTATTATGCTTTGGGATATATAATTCCACCCCCAATCACTCTTCTTGACATGCGTTACATAAGCTATTGTTCTGGGACATTTGCTTTGCTATTTTTACTTTCATGTGTATAATGTCACATATGTCCTCCTAGGAGAAAATCCCAGCTCTTGCTGAATTGCATATTTGATATGACATATTTATAATTCTATTTCTAGTACCACTTAGCCACTCGCACATGCATATCTCCCAGTTTCTTTATCCTTATATGTCATATACACGTATGCGTTTAGTCTCTAGCAGTGATATGGCAACGATTTCTTTTGTACCACACGTTATATGAGGTCATGTGTAATGGGCGTTATAGGTCGGTCACTGTGATTATACCTTATTTTATTTTTCCCTCATATGCCATATAGACTTGGTCCTTCCATAGAAATACTCCCCTTTCCCAAAATATCAGAATTGTGATGCTCAATATCAAATGTCATGGAACCCAGTATATATATTTAACCGCACTATAATTGTTTGCAGGGCATATCTTGTCTCTTTATACTATTGACCTCCTAAAAGATACTAAGTTACCGATAACAGCCAAGCTTATAGATTACATTCAACTTCCATACGGGAGATTCGCAGCATACATGATCTCAGGTGCCCCTCACTATATATCTCACCACATGCAGCTCAGGAAAGATATCCTTACCAACAACTTGCCTACGCTTTATTTACTTACTCTAGCCACTCAGTATAGCACACAGCACCTTTTTGGCGCTACTACCCCATTAAGCCATACAATAACTTCTATGTACCTTCCTAGTAGTCACCTAAACAGTAAGTCACTCCTTATAGAGTCCATTCCTGTAACTATATAACGTGACCCTTACCTAATCCCCCCCATATTATTATTCTGGCATCTTAGAAGGCTCCGCCCCTCATTCCCCCCTTATTTCAAATAGAGCGGCTCTTGCCTGCTGTACTCCCTTTCCCCCTTCCTCGCTAACTTGGTCCAGAAGAGGCCAACCAATCCTAATCCACACTTGCCACAACTTTATTAGATCACATAATTCTATGATGGTTTGTCCTGACAAGGTGGAGGTCATATTCTCTACACAAATAACATAAAAATTAGGTTTCATTATTCATCCATGATATCCTGGCTGAGCTTGTTATACAATATCACTCTTATGTACTAATTGTTTAGTGTAAACTCCTGTCGCAACTAGACTAGTAATGTGAAGGCTAGATATAATGACATATTTCATAGTTATTGTACTCTTCTGTTGCACTTGATGCTCAGAATTCATGCGCAGAGTTTCTATTTGCCTATTTCTTATCTATTTGTGTGGGTATATGTTTTATATCTTATTGTCTTGTTTTTTTTTTATTGTCATTGGATGACTATTATATGTACCATTCCTTATAACCTCAATAAAAAATTTATTAAAAAAAATAAAAAAATTGACAGGTATAAAGTAGATTTCTGGTGTTCAATTCCATAATATAGGATTGATCATTTTTGTGTAATAAATGTCACCACCTGGGGGTGAAACCTAGCCATGCAGGTAGATGGCTGCACATTAGGCGAGCTACGTAGTCCAGAGTGTTCTTACTTAAAGCATTGTGCATCCAACAGCTACTAATCTTAAACCCTAGATGGATTCGACTTGCTAAAAGCATAAGGGATAAGTCGGGTTCTTATTTCCCTGGGGAGAGTGCGACTTAAGGGCAGAAGACCTGAGGCGGCAGCAGATGAGTACAATGGCTTAGGCCTCACACAGAACTCCTGTCAGCTGTAAGGACTCTCCAGAGAGATCAGAGGTAGTGACCATACAACACATGCTACCACTATCGGCTGCATATGAGATAAATTGCTGGACCAAAAATAGGAGCCGCAAGGCTGGAGCCGCACACGTCATTGATTCCAGCAGGGACACCTGGCACACTTATTTAAAGTGGATATCCTAAGAGACCTACAGCTTGCCGGGTGGACAAAATCAGGAAAGATCCCAGAATCTAAGCTGCAGACAATACTATCACATCCAGCCTAGATGCACCATGAGGCATAGAGCTGAGAAGCTTCAAATTGATGGAGCAACCGCTACTAGGCCTCACACCAGCACACGTGGCATAGACAGCTGCCTATTGCAGCTTCAGAAGAACTTGCGGCAAAGGCCTAAAAAAGAAGAGGACACCTAGAAAGAGTAAAGGCACATTAAAAAAGGCTCAAACACCAACACCTACCCTACAATTATCAAAAGTACTTATATTAACAAACTGATTAAAGTGATTATATTGAGTGACTGGCCCAAGCAACAAACTGCGCCTACGCACATACCCGCCCATACTATAAGGGTCTACCTTTGCCTCTGGCCTGTGAGATCAATTTTAAAAGAGGTATATAACCTTAAGTGACAGGAGACACCACAATAAAGCGATCAAAGAGGCTAGGAAAAGGGGCCTAGAGCAAGTATCACCTAACATTAGTATACCCAAGTAAGATAGAATTCCCCAGATTAAAAATGCGGTTTCCTGGGTGCATTAGAGAGGTCACTACCTCTAACAAAAAATAATATAAGATCAGACCAGCCTGATACAGAGGGTGACATACCAAGTGGCAAGCTGTAATACAATGAATAAATAGAACACACAATGATGCCAGCTAAAAGAACCGAAGGCCGCCTAAAGACGCTCAAATCTCCAACATGGAAAACTACCTTATTGCGGCAGACCCTACCCCTGTATTTAATAGGGACTCTAAGGACTCTTATAAGCAAACATTTACAGTAAAAGTGCATAGCATAGATCCTGTGCAACATAATTATGTCACCAAAGATGACCTCAAGCTGCTTTCCTCTAAAAAGGATATCAAAGAATCATGATGGATGTAAAAGCTATGTTTGGAGAGCTTAAAAAAGATATAACTGCAGTGGATCAAAGTGTCACCCAGATTGAGGCTCAGATCTACAACACCAGTAACATTACCTGCAATCACAAGAAGTGGAAGTACACAATCTAATGGAACGCATTGAAGACCTGGAGAACAGGAGAAGGAGGAGCAACTTGAGACTCTGCAGAATACCTGAGGCAATTACTCCATCCTCGCTTCATGCACATGTACAAGGCTTCAGTAGATACCTTAAAGGGACACTGTAACCAAAATTTTTCTTTCATGATTCAGATTGAGCATGAAATTTTAAGCAACTTTCTAATTTACTCCTATTTTCAATTTTTCTTCGTTCTCTTGCTATCATTATTTGAAAAAGAAGGCATCTAAGCTTTTTTTTGGTTTCAGTACTCTGGACAGCACTTTTTTATTGGTGGATGAATTTATCCACCAATCAGCAAGGACAACCCAGGTTGTTCACCAAAAATGGGCCTGCATTTAAACTTAAATTATTGCATTTCAAATAAAGATACCAAGAGAATGAAGAAAATTTGATAATAGGAGTAAATTAGAAAGTTGCTTAAAATGTCATGCTCAATCTGAATCACGAAAGAAAAAGTTTGGTTACAGTGTCCCTTTAAAGACCTACCATCTTCAGCAGAAGCCAAAATGAACACACACATCGGGCGCTTCACCCCAAACCACCTTATTGAGCACCGCCAAGAGATGTCATTATAAAGCTCTTATCCATCAAAGATAAAGAAGATATCCTCAAATATCTCAAACTACGTAGTCTATCTTATCTCATGCAGACTTTGTGGCTGCCAATATACAGGCAGAACCACCAGACCCCTAAAGGACCGCATTAGAGAGCACTTGTTATCTCTAGAGGCGTTCAAACCAAAAACACCAGTGGCAGTCCATTTTGTGAAACACAGACCTGGTTTGAAATATGATGAGGAAACAGTAAAATATACACAATCCCCATTGGAATTCCAAGCTATAGATTGTGTTACTAAACAAATCACAGGAGGGGATAGAGTAGCCTTTCTAAATAGAAAAGAAGCCTTTTGGATCCATAGATTAGAAACAGGTTTCCCAAAAGGTATGAATAAAATCTGGGATCTTAAGCTGTTTACAGGGACATAAAGTAACAAAAACTAAAAACTAATGCCTCAATAAAAATGTGCCCAAATATATATAAGCTTAAAAGTAAATGAAATAAAACATAATTGTTGTATATATATAAAATAACACAAAAACAACAATTATGTAATTACCCTACTTAGGTTCAAATAATTAAAAACATTAAAAATATGAAAACACAAAATGAAAATAATCAAACAGATAACCATTAGGCTTATGAATACAAATATATTTAATGTGCACTCTTTGCAAATTAGACAAATATTATTAAATGGTAAAATGTATTAGAAGAATATAATATCTTTATCCAGACATATCTAAAACTTCTAATATCTAGAAATAGGTTATACAAATTTAATTATATTCAACAATGTCTAATACACAAATTTCTCTTAAATATCTTAAATATCTTAAAGTGGAAAAAGATGTTCCATAAATGTATGTAAATGATTGTGAAAATGTATACCTTTGTTTTTATAGTGTTTGTAAAAATGTTGAACTAATTACAGCAGAGAAAAAAACTCTGCAATAGTAACCTTTTGAGAGTGAAAGGGTTAAGCTAAAGAGGTTTAAATTTCCAACAGGGAGAGCAGCTGCTTATCCCTGATGAAGTGCTTGTTCTAAGCAGGAAATGTGTCGGAGGCAGCACCTGTGTGCTGAGGTTGTATGCAACTTGCTAGTGTGTGCCTGAATATGTGACACTTGTTTGCAGATTTTTTTTAAGATGTTCCAATAAATGTTTGACAAATTTTTAAACTTCCATTTGGTGCAATGTGTAATTCCTAAATCTTTTTTGGACTGTATCCTCAAACATGCCAGAGCAAAGCGGCACTTGGAATGTGATGAAGCTGAAGTACAGGTTTTCTCAGATCTATGCCCTGTCACTCTTCAAAAAAGAAGAGATCTACGATTCATTACCACTACCCTCAAAGAACAAAAAATTCCATACAGGTGGGGACTCCCTACAAGCATCATAGCCACCAAAGACAACACTACAGTGTGATATCAGATCTGCCTGCATTCAACCAAGCACTGGGTACAGCCATAAGACCACCACCATCAGCCATGGATATTGAAGCAGATGCACAAAGAATGGCTCCCCCAGTGAATGAGAATCTACCTGGCTGACTGATAGATGTGTTCACACACTCTACTATCTGAGTGGACTTTTCTGGACTACTAGAAGCTCCTGATCTTTGCATAAGCCTGGGACAGGGAAAAACTCAGGAATAAGGGCATCCATACAGCTAAGTTCAAGACTAGTGTTATAATGTATTTATTTATGTTGTTGTTCTATTAATGCATAGTTGTTACTGTTTGTTACAGGGTTGCTTATGTGAGCACATGGACTAACCTTCCTATTCCGATAAAACTATTAAAGCTCATGTTACTCTCATGCACATAGTCCAAAACCTACAGATGTTAATGGTAACCATGTGGACAGACACTTGGCAAAACTAAAAAGGAAACTTTTATTCAAAAACATGAATATCTGTGCTTGGTCCAAATGATAGCCATGGGTAACATAAAAGTAATCTGGAGAACACCTATAGCTTACATGTTCTGCACTACAAAGTGGGCCTCCTTAAGGCTCTAGTCTACACAGTATCACTTTAGAAAGAGATAATATGAGCTTATCTATCCTTTTGTTTCAAGCTAACTGTCTTTGTATGAATATATTGTTAATGCATGATAGATATGATTGCACTCAATGGTCCCACAAAAACCCATTAAGCCTGGCAGATGATAAAACTAAAGGGAGGGGGGCGGAGCCAGCCATCCAAGGAACAAGACGTGTCTGTGTCAAGCTCCTGGCTATAACTTGATATAAATATGGGTATTCCTACATGTGTGTTTTGGAAGCCAAAATCAGAATCTGATCGTGCCTGGATAATTTTATCGGAGGTGTGGGAGTTAACTAAGATAGGTCTAAATCTGTGAGCCAAACGGCAATATCACCATGTGGGAGGCTGTGGCCATGTGGGAATCAGAGTTGGTGCAGCTCCTTCATAACCACTTTTACAGCCTTACACAAGCTCTCTATGTGGCCCTTACGAACACAGTACCCTCTAATAATGCCTATGAGCAAGTGGACGCGCATACAGGCTCCTGTTATGGAAACAAAGAATCGGTTACAGATACTGAAGGATGTGCGGATTTAATTGCAGCCAAACAAGCGGGAGCCATTGACAGACAGGTTGCTATCCCCTTCCCTGCTATAGCAGTGCACGAGAACATACAAGAAATGGGGACAGGCGAGTTCACCGTTAAGGGTAACTGTGTAGAAGCAGTAACTGCTCTGAACTCGCTACCCTCTGCACCAGTGAAGCTTCTTCTAGACTGCCCTAGTTTGGACTATCCGCTGGAAGCGCTTGTTGAGTGGATCCATAAAATGCCTTTTGTCTTACAGGTTCCTGAGATGAATAAGGATCTTACAGCACTTGGGCCTGGAGTATTAGCCTTGCTGGGTATTTGAGCTATTACACTGGATCACACAGAGGCTTTGATTACAGGACATGTGTATCAGCTGGCCCTAGTGCATTGTTGGAGCCATTCTGGAGTTGGCTAAATAGAGGGCAGTTGTGGTGTTTCATAGCCGTGTTAGATTCCACTTTATGAAAATGGGACTTTCTATGGGCGACTGTCTGGAGCTGATCTAATGGTAGTTGAATAACGGGCATGTGTTGTGTTTCATTGCCATGTTAGACTCATAATTATGCACATTGAACTTATTATGGGCGAACCAGGACACTTATCATTCTGGATGAAGGCACTACGCTAGATGTTAGAGTATGTTTGTACCTGGAGCCTTATTAACTCATTAATTAGCATTACTAAACTAAGAACTTATTTAATGTGGACTTGTGCAACTGTTTATATTTAAAATGTTTTATGTTTTTTGCTCCTCTGAAAATTGGTATGATCCATGTTATGTTTAGCTTAAGTTTATACATTTCTCAGTGAAAGGTTTTTCGTAAAAATATTCTTTACAAAGGGGATAAGATACATTGTGCACCCCTGCTCACACAAAATGTAGTACATCTACTTTCTGCTGAAATCTGGTTTGGTCAGCGCTATGTTTAGTCTAGTTTATATATATTTTGGTGAAATAACTGTTCTGTAAAAAATGAGGACCCTAGGCCTTGCTTGAAAATATATGAGCTCATAGCCTACTCTGTTACACCTTTATTCAACTTGCAATAGTAGTTTGCTGTTGGTCCTCTGTACAACTATTCTATACATAGGGATATGTCTTTTATGTACACTATCTATCAAGACTGTTAACATATCCATATGCCAAAAGTGCTTATTTAGTATTATTCACTGTCTTGAACCTTACTACCTCTAATACTATGTAAAGTTGCTCCTGTGGGGCTTGTGTGCCTTTTACTTATGGAGGCTCTTTTTTGATTGTAACTTCCAGCTGTCGCTGGGTATTGGGCCCATACCCGGCTGGCAGGACTAGACCAAGAGAGCTAAAATTAACTTTAGCTTCTAGTATCTAAGGATATAAACATACTCTCCATATAATAAAAGCACTGTCCTTATATACTATAACTCTACAGGGGTTGATGTGTATCCCTGAGCCTTATCTTTTCTGGAACAGTGTTGATGCAATCTCAATCCGGATTTGAACCATTATGAACCACCTTTTAATATACAATGCCATCTTAGCAATAGTCTATGGCTTATGATTTCTTTAGAGGTCATTCCCACATTATTTACCAGACTTTAATCTGTAGTATTTAACCATATTTTAAGCACCAAACCTGCAGCACCCCTTCTGCTAATAGGCACTATGACAGTATGTTTTTCTCCCTTTTTGTATAGTTGGGACGGCTGGTGCCCTGCTACTACTTAAACGACCCTTTCACATAGAGAGGATGTTCGCCAACCACACCCTACTCCTTTCTTGGCCCATTCCACTACATAACATCCACTTGATCTCACTGTAGCTTCCCTTACCCCTCATCGACTACTCCCTCTCCACCCCTCATATCTACCGCCTAGCTTCCTCCCCCCCCCCTTTTTTTTTTTCGTCCACAAAAATGGCGCCAGCACAGTCGAAGCCAGAATCTTGTAGTGAAATTAGTTTCCATCAATGTCAAAGGCTTCAATAGCCCTGGAAAGCACTTCATCGCAATAAGAGACTTGCATCAGATGGGGGTGACATCATATATATACAAGAAACACACTTCTCAAGATTTCATGAGCCCAATTGGTTCAATCGTCATTACCCAGAGGCTTATTTTGCTTCTGGACCTTTGTGATACAAATGTGATATAGCAGGCCGTATAGAGTTTGATTATGGTGAACCAGTCTTCTTGGCCTATATGAATCTATGTAGTGATTAAAGAAATCCTGAGTTGCTGACATGGCATAGACTTGAAGCTTATATATAACTTGTTTTGATTGAAAAAATGCTGAACAGAATAATATGTATTCTAAAAGAACAAATGACTCATCCGTGGTTGAGACATTTGTTGGACCGGATACATCTGGACAGGAATAAGAGACACATAGACAGTTTTGCAAAAATAACTAATGTAAAAAGTGTATATAGAGGATCTGGGACTTAGATTCATTGGACTTCTCAATCCAAGAGCAGTTGTGCCATTTGGATATTAAGTTGAAACTACCAGATTTTTATATCGTTCGGGCTTAAGTTGACGGAATCCCCAGCCAAAGTGGGACAGATATGATGCACTATCTGGTGATGTAGTTATTTATTTTACTTTTATATAAACGCATTGTTATTAAACATTATTGTTTAAGATTGTTATTTTATTTTGTGAATAAACTATTACACCTATTAAGAATAGCAAAGAGTTCAATTATCGCTTTTAGCATATGTTTTAAGGTATACATTTTATTAGGCTATTAGGCAATACAACCTTCAAAAAAGAACGGGTAAAAATCTATTCAGTGATAAAATGCCTTTTCAGCTGGCACAGGCAATAAGAGACCCTGTGGGTAGGTACCTACTTCTGACTGGCTCACTCTCCGGTAGGCCATTGATCTTGGTCAATGTTTACTTTCCCAACCACTCCCAGCTTCCATTTCTCAAAAAAGTAATCAGTAAAATATTAGAATATCAAACAGGCATGCTATTTTTGGGAGGCGATTTCAATGTACCCCTAAACCCCGATCTAGATACATTGGATGGCATCTCTAGCACTCCCCACAAAATACTTAAGCGCATATCCACTTCCTTAGGTGATATAGCCCTACACAATATTTGGCACACACTGCATCCAACAAAAATACACAAGATTAGATTGTATCTTCACAGACCCGACAGGCCTTATTATCACATCAAGCTGTAGTATCAGATCAATAACTTGGTCTGATCACACACCAGTTAATTGTTCAATATTATGGCCTAAAACACCAATTACACCATATGTGTGGAGGCTGGATGACTCAATAATAAACAACCCCCTCCTTAAAATATAACTGCAAAAAGCACTAAGTGAAAAAAAATAAAAAAACAAGGCTAACCTTAATAGACAATAGAAAGAACAATAAAGGGCATTACTTGAGCAGGTTGTTAGTAGTGAGCAAGCAGACAAAGAACATCCTGGGGATGGGACGCTACAGAAAGCCCTGAATCAAGCTAGAGCAAATCTCCTACAATTCTTAGAAATAGAACATCAAAAAAGGCTTTAGTTTTGAGACAACAGTTCTTTGAACATGGAGATAAAGCAGGAAAATTTTTTGCCAAAGCCATTTCCCGAAGAAAACTAAAGTCTTATGTGCATGCTATACTCGATCAGCAAGGAATCTCTAGAGCACATGGTTTATCAGTTGCCAACACATTTGGAAATGTTTACAAAACCCTATACAATATACATTCCCCCAAAACAGGAAGCCAATAGATTTGATACGCATGATAATGCAGAGTTAGCTATTTAGGAATATCTGTCCAAAGTTACCATGCCCCAACTACCTAAAGTAGAAACTCAGTTTACTATAGAAGAAGTGATGAAAGCTATCAAGGACTTATCTACAGGCAAGAGTCTTGGGCCAGATGGATTTGGTGCTCGATATTATAAAACATTTGTAGATACATTGGCACCTCAGATGCTAGTATCTCTCAGATTCCCCATCTTTACCAAGTACCATGCTAGAGGCTCACATCACAGTGATCCCTAAGCCAGATAAACCAACTGAAAGACCTTAAAATTACAGACCCATATCCCTCTTAAATTCTGCCAAGGTTTTAGCAAATTGATTGAATAGGTTTTAACAGTGTGAAATATATAGGAGCGCCAAGGAGAGGCTAAGGTATATCACAGGACTAGTATTAATAGTATAATCAATTTGATATCAGATAGAATAGCTGAAGGATAATACTTTACAATCAGTAACTATATAAAATCAATTTATTAAAATTCAGACATACCAACCAATTAAGGTTGTGAAAAATACTAAATAAAATCACAAAACTCAATAAGATGACAATACGATATAAAAACCTGTACACTCGATTCTATATTATACACAAGATAAAGGATATAATGGGTGGTACGTTCTTATTCAAACGTTGCCACAGACTACAAGAAGGGACCACTTATACCTGATGTGTGGTTTACAATGCCTAAATCTCCAATATCCTGACCATTAAATTTATCTAAAAAAGCTCTTACTTCTAAAACACAACACTATAAGTGATATATGATCCAGTTGAATCAAATAAGTTACCACAGACTACAAGAAGGGACCACTTATTCCTGATAAGTGGTTTACAATGCTTGAATGTGCAATATTGTGACAATTCAATTAATCTAATCTACTAGAAAGCTCATACGTTTAAGATGCAACACTAAAAGTGGTTACAGTGTTCAAGTACAATCAGTAAAATAGGTGGGTAAAAAAGGAAGACCAAATCAAAAATTGTGTGATCCAAACTTGTGAAAACAAGGCAATGCCCGATCCTGTCCTAATTGAACAATACCGGTATGTTTTAATAGAGAATAATATGAAAAGATAATTTCACCAAAATGTGTATCAAAAAATAAGGTGAATGCCGATTAAAAAAGATGGTGGGTTGTGTGAACAACAATACTAACTTGAAAATGACATATGTGACTTGTCACTCTCTAAACAAAGTATTAAGTGGTTCCTAAATCAACAAAGTGGGTGGTTCCCTCCTCCGCTAGCTCAGCGGTTAGCAATATTGACAAAAAACAATCAAATTAAACAGTGGCTGACATAGTTATGAACAATAACAAAAATGACAATAATAACCTAAAAACAAGAAAATTTTCAAATAAAGTCAATGATAGTTCTGATTTTCAATGTCCCTCGATAGGGTCCAAAGTAGCTAATAATCCTGGGGGTTGGTGATGGTCCAATGTCCTAATCCGTAAAAAAACAAGACCTGGAGAAAAAAGAGAAAAGTGCACTAAACAAACGGCCTATGGGGTATAGAATATTGCTAAATAAACTTACCCCAATAGGCTATATCTTGGAAATATGACAAGCCTCACAAATCGTGTATCGATCGTCCGTCTACGCATTTCGTCCCTTTATAGGGCCTTTTTTAAGACATAGTGAGGCTTTATTTTAACTAACCTTATGTAATAAACTTGTGGGGATTTCTCTAAATTTTGGCGCCAAGACCGACTAGGATGGCACCGGATTGCCCGCCAATTCCACATTGCCGTTTTCGCTGGACCGGATGTCCGGGTTGGGCGCACTTCCGGTTGGGTCATTTCCGGTTCTCTCGGAACCATTCTGGAAAAGGGCAATTGGAATTCTACAGATTAATCTTCAATGTAAGATTTAAATTTAAGGATTTAATTACTAAGGAATGGTTATGTTAAGGCTCCACTTGCGTGGTAATAATACACATCTTCCTATAACGGATTCGTTGGCCTTTCGGGAACTACATAGAACATTATGATAATGAGTAAAAATATATAAGTAAATCTAAAAAAAAAAAAAGGTTTATTTATTAGAAATAGGCTAAAAACTCATTTCTAAGAACAGAATTATATCAGAACTGCCATCTAGCTGCCAGTAGTAATGTATTCCTGTTGTAACTACGTGGCAATAGGTTTTATATCTAGGATCGTGATCTCATAAGGGTATTTTACTACATCTTCACAGGGGATTAAATTTAAGTGATTTTAGGCTTGCATATTCCAGGATTCACAGAATATAAACTTAAAAATATTCATATACACAATGTACAAATAATCAGAGTCCATATATAAACACATATCTCTAATCAAACTTTTTTTACATACATAATGATACAGTCATTTAACTTAAGACGTTAAGCTGTTCTCGAATTTATATTTTTGTGCTTAATGATTGTAAGTTCTCAACTAGGATATAGATTATTACTCACAGAGATACATCCTTAAAAGTGAAGGAAACTCCTATAGACCCTGTGGTAAACCAGAATAATGTTTACCACACAGTGAAATTACATAAAGAATGGTATTTAAACAGTCTAAATCAACCTTTCCATTATAAAGTAAAGAAATATAATGGAGATCAATTAAGACAAAAGTGATTTTCTTTACTGTCCATGATAACGGTCAACACATTATAAATTACATGGATAAGGATATTTTAACCATCTCTCTCAACATTTCTATTATAAAGAAGGAGGTATAATAGGATATCCTTGAAATATGGTATTATTGAAAATACTGTGGGGTAATGTTTAATATCTAAACTCCTTTATTATCAATAGCAGTCATTTGGATTGTTTTTAGACTCATTTTAGATCTTTCAGAATAGGTGGACTATCTCAAAGTTGGCATTGAGTCCCATAGGATAAATGCAGTCCAAGTGGAAAATCCATTTGGACTCTGTCTTCAGCAATCTTGCTTCCATATTTCCCCCTCTCCAGTCTTTATTTAATTTACTAATTCCCAGATATCTAAAGCTTTCATTGTTTCCTCCATGGACCTCTTTGAAATGTTTATAAAGGGGCAGATCTATTTTCTTCCACTTTATTTGTAGGAGGTGCTCCCGGATCCTGTCTCTCAGCTTTCTCGTGGTCTGGCCCACGTATTGTAGGCCACACCCACATTCGATTAGATACACCACATGATGGTCTGTGCATCTAATGGTCTGCTTGATGTTATAAGATTCATTAGTAATCTTGGACTTGAAGGCATCAGTCTTTATCCCATGTTTGCAAGCCTTGCAAAAATGACATGGGAAAAACCCTTTTAGTTTCTTTCCCAGGACCCCCATGGGATTCTTAGATGTTCTGTTCCTCGGGACACTTGGGGCTAAGATAGATTTGAGGTTGTTAGCTTTCCTGAAGATGAAGCTCGGTTGCTCTGTTAGGTGTTCGCCTAACACATCATCATCCTTCAAAAGATACCAATGACGTTTGATTATATCCTCAATTGTTTTCCTTCTCTCACTGTATTGAGTGATGAATGGTATTTTGAGGTTTTCAGGAGTTGTTGTGTTCTGTTTTTTCTTATAGGTCAGAAGGCTTTCTCTCTTAAGGTGGCTTACTTCTTCAATTGTTTTGTCTATGGAGGATTCGTTATATCCCCTTTCAAGAAATCTGTTTTTGAGTATTGCCGACTGTTTGGCCCACATGTCCTCACTGGAACAATTTTTTCTAATTCTCATTAGTTGTCCCTTCGGGATATTTGAGATCCACTTTTTATGATGACAGCTTGTTTGATGAATGAAATTATTCGAATCCACTTCCTTAAAATGGGTCGAGGTTTCTACTTTCGCATTCGACACCCTTATGTCTAGATCTAAAAAGACCACATGTGTTTTGCTGATCGTGCTAGTGAATTTCAGATTCAATTGGTTCATGTTCATCACTTCTATCGTATGTTGTAGATCTTCCAGACTCCCCTTCCAGATAAGTAAGAGATTGTCTATGTACCTTTTATATACGACCAGGTCCGATCTCTTACTTATCTGGAAGGGGAGTCTGGAAGAAGGCTTTCTCTCTTAAGGTGGCTTACTTCTTCAATTGTTTTGTCTATGGAGGATTTGTTATATCCCCTTTCAAGAAATCTGCTTTTGAGTATTGCCGACTGTTTGGCCCACATGTCCTCACTGGAACAATTTTTTCTAATTCTCATTAGTTGTCCCTTCGGGATATTTGAGATCCACTTTTTATGATGACAACTTGTTTGATGAATGAAATTATTCGAATCCACTTCCTTAAAATGGGTCTACTCTTCTCTATTTATACTTCCTCGCTGGGTCAACTTATTAGTAGCTATGGCTTCAACTATCACCTCTATGCTGATGATACTCAGATCTACCTATCCACCCCTGCACTCTCTCCGTCTGTCCTTTCCCACATCAGCAGCTGCTTATCTGGCATTTCTTCATGGATGGCCTCTCACCACCTAAAAATCAACATGTCCAAGACTGAGCTTCTTCTAATCCCCCCAACTAATTCTACTCCAGTTTCTAACTTTACTATCACTGTCGGTGACACCACTATCTCCCCATCACCCCAAGTCCGCTGCCTTGGAGTTACACTCGACTCCAATCTGTCCTTCATACCCCACATCCAATCGCTCTCTTCATCCTGTCGCAACCACCTACGCAATATCTCCAAAATCCGTCCTTTTCTGAGTGCTGAAACTACTAAACAGCTAATCCATTCCCTAGTAATTTCCCGGCTTGACTACTGTAACAACCTACTAACTGGCCTTCCTCTCTCCCGCCTCTCCCCCCTTCAATCCATCCTAAATGCCTCTGCTAGGCTAATCCACCTCTCCCGACGCTCTGTATCTGCCGCACCCCTCTGTGAGTCCCTTCACTGGCTCCCCAGCAGAATTAAATTCAAAATTCTCACTTTGACCTACAAAGCCCTTACCAATGCAGCCCCCCCATACCTGTCCTCACTCATCAACAAATATACTCCAGCCCGTCCCCTAAGATCCAACAACGATCTACTCCTTGCCTCTTCTACCATCACCTACTCTCATGCTAGACTACAGGACTTCTATCGTGTGGTACCAACCCTCTGGAACGCACTTCCTCGTGCTGTCAGACTTTCCCCCAACCTCTCCTCCTTTAAACGCTCCCTAAAGACCTTCTTGTTCAGGGAAGCCTATAACCAAATCAGTAACTAATGAATTTCACTTGCCTAATAGTTGTCCTCATCTAACTTCACACTAACATCACTCCCACCTTTGCAGTCCCCACCTCCTGTTTCTCACCCTCCTACCCATTTATATTGCAAGTTCCCACGGGAACAGGGCTCCCAATTCCTCCTGTATTTGTTTGTTAAATTTTGTCTGGTGTCTCATATTGTACTGTCCTTTTATCTTTGTTACCTATGAACAGCGCTGCGGAATCTGTTGGCGCTTTATAAATAAAGAATAATAATAATAATAATAATAATAATTTCATTCATCAAACAAGTTGTCATCATAAAAAGTGGATCTCAAATATCCCGAAGGGACAACTAATGAGAATTAGAAAAAATTGTTCCAGTGAGGACATGTGGGCCAAACAGTCGGCAATACTCAAAAACAGATTTCTTGAAAGGGGATATAACGAATCCTCCATAGACAAAACGATCGAAGAAGTAAGCCACCTTAAGAGAGAAAGCCTTCTGACCTATAAGAAAAAACAGAACACAACAACTCCTGAAAACCTCAAGATACCATTCATCACTCAATAGAGTGAGAGAAGGAAAACCATTGAGGATATAATCAAACGTCATTGGTATCTTTTGAAGGATGATGATGTGTTAGGCGAACACCTAATGGAGCAACCGAGCTTCATCTTCAGGAAAGCTAACAACCTCAAATCTATCTTAGCCCCAAGTGTCCTGAGGAACAGAACATCTAAGAATCCCATGGGGGTCCTGGGAAAGAAACTAAAAGGGTTTATCCCATGCCATTTTTGCAAGGCTTGCAAACATGGGATAAAGACCGATGCCTTCAAGTCCAAGATTACTAATGAATCTTATAACATCAAGCAGACCATTAGATGCACAGACCATCATGTGGTGTATCTAATCGAATGTGGGTGTGGCCTACAATATGTGGGCCAGACCACGAGAAAGCTGAGAGACAGGATCCGGGAGCACCTCCTACAAATAAAGTGGAAGAAAATAGATCTGCCCCTTTATAAACATTTCAAAGAGGTCCATGGAGGAAACAACGAAAGCTTTAGATATCTGGGAATTAGTAAATTAAATAAAGACTGGAGAGGGGGAAATATGGAAGCAAGATTGCTGAAGACAGAGTCCAAATGGATTTTCCACTTAGACTGCATTTATCCTAAGGGACTCAATGCCAACTTTGAGATAGTCCACCTATTCTGAAAGATCTAAAATGAGTCTAAAAACAATCCAAATGACTACTATTGATAATAAAGGAGTTTAGATATTAAACATTACCCCACAGTATTTTCAATAATACCATATTTCAAGGATATCCTATTATACCTCCTTCTTTATAATAGAAATGTTGAGAGAGATGGTTAAAATATCCTTATCCATGTCATTTATAATGTGTTGACCGTTATCATTGAAAGTAAAGAAAATCACTTTTGTCTTAATTGATCTCCATTATATTTCTTTACTTTATGATGGAAATGTCGATTTAGACTGTTTAAATACCATTCTTTATGTAATTTCACTGTGTGGTAAACGTTATTCTGGTTTACCACAGGGTCTATAGGAGATTCCTTCACTATTAAGGATGTATCTCTGTGAGTAATAATCTATATCCTAGTTGAGAACTTACAATTTTTAAGCACAAAAATATAAATTCGAGAACAGCTTAACGTCTTAAGTTAAATGACTTTATCTTTATGTATGTAAAAAAAGTTTGATTAAAGATATGTGTTTATATATGGACTCTGATTATTTGTACATTGTGTATATGAATATTTTTAAGTTTATATTCTGTGAATCCTGGAATATGGAAGCCTAAAATCACTTAAATATAATCCCCTGTGAAGATGTAGTAAAATACCCTTATGAAATCACAATCCTAGATATAAAACATATTGCCACATAGTGACAACAGGAATACATTACTACTGGCAACTAGATGGCAGTTCTGATATAATTCTGTTCTTAGAAATGAGTTTTTAGCCTATTTCTAATAAATAAACCTTTATTTTTTTTTTTTTTTTTTTTTTAGATTTACTTATATATTTTTACTCATTATCATAATGTTCTATGTAGTTCCCGAAAGGCCAACGAATCCGTTATAGGAAGATATGTATTATTACCATGCAAGTGGAGCCTTAACATAACCATTCCTTAGTAATTAAATCCTTAAGTTTAAATCTTACATTGAAGATTAACCTGTAGAATTCCAATTGCCCTTTTCCAAAATGGTTCAGAGAGAACCGGAAATGACCCAACCGGAAGTGCGCCCAACCCGGACATCCGGTCCAGCGAAAACGGCAATGTGGAATTGGCGGGCAATCCGGTGCCATCCTAGTCGGTCTTGGCGCCAAAATTTAGAGAAACCCCCACAAGTTTTAGTATATAAGGTTAGTAAAAACAAAGCCTCACTATGTCTTGAAAAAGGCCCTATAAAGGGCCGAAACGCATAGACGGACGATCGATACATGATTTGTGGGGCTTGTCATATTTCCAGGATATAGCCTATTGGGGTAAGTTTATTTACCAATATTCTATACCCCATAGGCCGTTTGTTTAGTGCACTTTTCTCTTTTTTCTCCAGGTCTTGGTTTTTTACGGATTAGGACATTGGACCATCACCAACCCCCAGGATTATTAGCTACGTTGGACCCTATCGAGGGACATTGAAAATTGGAACTATCATTGACTTTATTTGAAACTTTTCTTGTTTTTAGGTTATTATTTTCATTTTTGTTATTGTTCATAACTATGTCAGCCACTGTTTAATTTGATTGTTATTTGTCAATATTGCTAACCGCTGAGCTAGCGGAGGAGGGAACCACCCACTTTGTTGATTTAGGAACCACTTAATACTTTGTTTAGAAAGTGACAAGTCACATATGTCATTTCCAAGTTAGTATTGTTGTTCACACAACCCACCATCTTTTTTAATCGGCATTCACCTTATTTTTTGATACACATTTTGGTGAAATTATCTTTTCATATTATTCTCTATTAGAACATACCGGTATTGTTCAATTTGGACAGGATTGGGCATTGCCTTGTTTTCACAAGTTTGGATCACACAATTTTTGATTTGGTCTTCCTTTTTTACCCACCTATTTTACTGATTGTACTTGAACACTGTAACCACTTTTAGTGTCGCATCTTAAACGTATGAGCTTTCTAGTAGATTAGATGAATTGAATGGTCACAATATTGCACATTCAAGCATTGTAAACCACTTATCAGGAATAAGTGGTCCCTTCTTGTAGTCTGTGGTAACTTATTTGATTCAACTGGATCATATATCACTTATAGTGTTTTAGAAGAGCTTTTTTAGATAAATTTAATGGTCAGGATATTGGAGATTTAGGCATTGTAAACCACACATCAGGTATAAGTGGTCCCTTCTTGTAGTCTGTGGCAACGTTTGAATAAGAACGTACCACCCATTATATCCTTTTTCTAGTGTATAATATAGAATCGATTGTTCAGGTTTTTATATTGTATTGTCATCTTATTGAGTTTTGTGATTTTATTTAGTATTTTTCACAACCTTAATTGGTTGGTATGTCTGAATTTTAATAAATTGATTTTATATAGTTACTGATTGTAAAGTATTATCCTTCAGCTATTCTATCTGATATCAAATTGATTATACTATTAATACTAGTCCTGTGATATACCTTAGCCTCTCCTTGGCGCTCCTATATATTTCACACTGTATCTTTCTACTAGATCTATTAGGGGATCTTCTTTATAGTGCAGCAGGTATATTATTATTCATCCTAGGCGCTGGAAACTTTATTTTCGTTGTGAATAGGTTTTAACCCCAATTAATCTCCACAGATAAAGTAGGATATATACCCGCCCATGAAGCACGGGATAATACATTAAAAGTCCTGCAATTAATTTACACACGCTAGCAATAACTCCAAGCCCCTTGTACTGGTCTCAACTGATGTTGAAAATACATTTGATAGGCTCAATTGGTCTTTTATGCGTCTCACACTAGCCAAATTAGGGTTCGGCCCCAGCTTCATCCATTGTGTTTTCTCCCTATATTCCACACCGAACGCGAAAGTTCGAGTCAACGGCATGCTTTCAGAAACATTCAAAATTAACAATGGTACAAGGCAGGGGTGCCCTCTTTCCCCATTGCTTTTTGACCTGTCTATATAAGTCGTGGCGTGTAGGATCCGATCTAACCCAAACATAAAAGGTATCACTGTTGGACAAACTGAGCATAAATTAGAGATGTATGTGGATGACATCCTCTTAACAATTTCAGACACAATACCGTCGCTTCAGGCAGTACTGAAGTAGTTTAGGGAATATGGAGAGGTTTTTGATTTTCTCTTGAACCCCTCAAAAACTGAAATTTTTAACATTACAGAATTTCCAGCTGTCTTTGATAACCTCAGACTTCAATGTCCAATCAAAATAGCGCTGCAACCCTCATGCCCAACATAGTGGAATTGGTAGAGCGAAACTACAAACGTATAAGAGTTGAGATCATGAGAGACCTTTCCAATTGGAAGAATAAGAGTGTTTCCTGGATGGGACGCATAAGTGTCATCAAAATGAACGTTCTGCCAAGGGTGTTGTACATTCCACAGCGTCACACATCTTGCATCAAATACAAGTAGCAATTGAATCTTATATATGTAATGGATTAAGGCCTAAAATTAGGCGACAAACCATATACCTCCCTAGAGATAGAGGGGGACTACCCCACCTAGGCAAATATTGTAGGGCAATAACCCTGCAGAGACTAGTTGAGTGGTGTCATCGCCCATTAAACAAGGCATA
The DNA here is from genome assembly GCF_027579735.1 of Bombina bombina. Taxonomy (NCBI): domain Eukaryota; kingdom Metazoa; phylum Chordata; class Amphibia; order Anura; family Bombinatoridae; genus Bombina; species Bombina bombina. The sequence continues at coordinate 216,498,461 of NC_069502.1, forward strand.
GATACAGCTTGACAATGAAATACTTCAAATAGAAAATGTTGGATCTCTGACTTGGGTATCACCGGCAAACTGCCCGAAACTGATCAGTAAATACCTCCTAATAAATTAGGTGTTCTCAGAATGGAACAAACTAAAACGGGTGGAGAGTCACATCTCCACACGCCATTCCCCCATCACACCTGTTTGTGAGAATCCAGATATAGGATTAGAATGTAGGACCCATGGGCCCGGTAATGCACACCAGTAAATGGAGTCTTCAATACCAAATGCTTTACATTTTGGAAAAATTAGGACCCAGGTAGAGTAAGCTGAATGGGACAGTCAGCTGTTTTCATCTTGCTTTAGCATTGCACAGCTTACTCATTTCTATAACACCCATAGAAATAATTCTTAATTAAACAGGCAAAAAACTCATTTTGAAAGCTTGTGCACTGTTTATCACACCCATCTAATATCACTAAAAGAGAAAAAACTAAAAAAAAACCAGAGCACCACTGGAAAACTTCAAACAATTAATTAAATATCCACATATATATTATGATCAGATAAAAATACAAAAGATGCAGATAAATATATGATATATCAGCTACTCGAGCAAATAAAACTTATTACAATATAGTTTGCATATATGATACAGCCATAAAAATCTTACCAATTATGACTCTAATAAATAAATAAAAAGATGCAGTCCATATAGAGAGATTTTACTCCAGTCTCTTTCGAATGATCCTGCTGCTCCTTTCGTCCACTGGTGTGAACTCTGTGGATTACAAATCATAAAACAGTTCCTGAAAAAACAGGTAGGTGTTGTGCACATATGGGAAAATCTACTCAGTCCTTTGGAATAAAAGAAGGAGAATCAACATATAAGGTCAAGGGACTTATGACCTGTAAAACATGCTATGTTGTCTATCTTCTAAGGTGCATATGTGACAAGATTTATATAGTTCGCACGAAGCACCCTGTGAAGACGCATTTTAATGAAAATCTTAGAAATATAGACAACGGCCTAGATAATCATGGTGTGTCAGCTCATTTTTTAGAAATACATGTCAAAGATAGTACAGGGCTTATTATACTAGCCATTGAACATGTTAAAAGCTCCATTAGGGGTGGAGATCGTCTACTTCATTTGAGATAGCGGGAGACCTACTGGATCCATAGGCTGGGATCTATGGGTCCAGGTGGTCTGAACCATGATATAGACCTAGCAGCATTTCTGGATAGATGATATTTTGTTGGGTTGGTGGATATGGTACCTAATCCCCCTATTTTCCAATATGATGGGTTGTACCCATGAAAAGATTCTTTGGGGTATAATGCAATGAACCCATAGGATGTTATAGGCTTTTATTGTTGAATATATATATATATATATATAAATATATATATATATATATATATATATATATACAATATGCACATATATATATATATATATATATATATATATATATATATATATATATATATACAATATGCACCAACTTTAGGATAGATTTTAGGGGTACCCACGAATAGAAGTAAGTAGGTTACTATATAGGCATATATGGATATAGTAGGAGTTATCCTGTTACATATTAATTTACCGTTTACCAATTGTCTTAATTTTTTCTTGTGTGGTTTTTTAATCTTCTTTTTCTTGTATTTTAAATTTGAATAATATTTTTTTAATAATTAATTGTATAGAGTATGTAATACATTAATATATTTTATGTGTAATGGGTTACTATGCAATATGAATGGTATTAACTAGTACACAGTAATGAATTTTAAAGCACTGATTAGTGAGATGTACTTGACACGGAGTGCTGTAAAACCGCCTACGTCTGGGATATCCAATGAACAAAGGAGGTGTGGCGGTTTGACAAGTATAAAAGAGAATAGATGAGCAAGATGGGCATTGCCTCTGACGAAGCGAGGAGGAGCCCTGCGAAACGTGTTAGGCCACGCCCATCGACTGCACATAGGATGCACGTTACTGACAGGAGTGGGTTTCACTGGAGCCGGCAATTTACAGCATACTGCTCTCCTGTTGATTATTCAAGGTCCTCGGCTGAAACAGAAACTAATCCACTTGACATACACCACTAAAGAAGGGTGATATAGACTGTTTGGCGGAGTAATTATTCATCACGTATTCATTACGTATATGCAAGAACATACCTCACATGTTTGAGGTTGTAATATGTGAGTGTGTATTTGTATTATTTGTTTTTAAAACTACACTTAGATCTCCTGTGTACTTTATGGTGCACAGAGTTGCGCTCCTCTTTTTTCAGTTTTTTCAGGAACTATTTCATCTAATATCACTGCTCTACAAGCTGCAATACTATTCACCCGTCCTATGTGGAAGTTTGGCAGTTTGAAGACCGCTGCTTCATAACTGGTGTTTCTGGCGAGTCTGAAGACTCGCCAGAAACACGGTCCCACAAGCTCCATTCGGAGCTTGATAAATGGGCACCTAAGACTTTAAACACAGCTGATCTCTTCGTACACACAGTTGTAACAGACTGAGTGGCTTTTAAGAGTGTTTTTCTCTTTTCCATTTGTCTGTAATGTACCCGAGTGACCTGTAAGTTTGATTAAATATTTCTATTTACCTGATGTTCCCTGGTTCATTTTTACTTTTATACATGAGCGTTCAAACTGAGAGCTAAGTCAATGCTCCACAAAGTGTGAGTACTACTCCTTCCACTTATTGACTAATCATCCTGCAGGACGTCACTATGTGCTTTTTTATTGCTTTTTAAGGACTGCCTTTGCTGAAAGATCACAGGATCCAAATATCCTCATTCAGTGCTTTATCACATTTCTTATTTGTTCACATCTTTTGTGTTTGTAACAAGACCATACATTTTTTCTGATAGAACATACAAGAAATATGTACACAAAATATTAAAAAACCTAAATTTTAAAGAACAAAATTACTTCTTCGGGCAAACTTAAGTATTTAGTGTTATCTCTCTTGGTACTAAGCACATCTTGAACTCTTTTGTGGAGACTGTTCTGAAGTTTTCTGAAGAAATCATCTGGTATATTATACCAGGCTTCTTTCAGCACTTCCCAGAGTTCTTCTTTAGATTTAGGTTGTCTTTTAGTTTTTTCTTTGTCCAGGTGATCCCATACTGCCTCTTTAATATTCAGGTCTGGACTCAGTGGAGGCCAGTCCATGACTGTCAGGGCTTTATCAGCTGTTTTTTTCCTCCAGATATAATTTCACTACATTAGCAGTGTGCTTGGGATCGTTACCATGCTTAAAAATAATACCATTCACAATCAGGCACTTTCCAGAAGGAAGGGCATCATGAATTAAAACATGTCTGTACTTTTCAGCATTCATGATCCCATCAATTTGGACAATATTGCCAAAACCACTGGCAGAAATGCAGTCCCAAACCAGGACAGACTCTCCACCATGTTTCACCGAAATCCACAAGCACTTATTCTTCCATCTCTCTCCAACCCTTCTTCTCACATACTGTACACAATTGGACCCAAAAAGTTCAGACTTTGTTTTTTCATTCCCTTATACTCTTTTCCACTGATCTTCATTCCAATCTATGTGAGCTTTAGCATATCTTAGCCTTTTCACCTTGTCCCCTTCTGAAAAAGTGGTTTCTTGGCTGCTACCCTTTAACAAAGACCATTCCTGATCAAGCTTCTTTGGCCTGTAGAAGGGTCAACTTGGAATCCTGATGAAGCTGCCAGTTGCTGAGTCAGGTGCTTGCTGGATTTCTTCTGGTCTCTCAAAGAGCAAACTTTAAAAAAACTCATCAGATTTTGAAAGTTTTCTTGACCTTCCAGCTCTATCATACTTACTTTTGTAAACTTGTCTGAAATTCATCTATATGTAATCCATTTGTTTTCGTTAAAAAATAAATGTTAAAATCAGTGTTTTGATATTTTCTAATATCAAGAACAATAGTAATTTTGCATATAAGGTAAATAAAAATTATCATAATTTTTGCAGCCATTTTTATTTAGTATTTTACTCCTTCAATGTGTCATTTTAAATTTTAGCCAATCAATTGCAATATAATTTATTTAAATTTTAAATAATATTCAAATAATTCATAGTATATATATATATATATATATATATATATATATATATATATATACAACACACAGAGAAAACCCAGCACTCACTTACAAGCTCTCAGCTAAGATTTAAAAGCAAAACTGGAAAGGTTAGTCACCGCATCTGGCCAAATGGGACAAGCTCAGGTACCACGTCAAGGTCCTTTCCAATACCTGAGACCCTAAAACAGCCACACAATGCAAGCTTTCAAATCCAAACAAACTGAAAACAAAAAAAGGGTGCACAGGAATATGTAATCACCCTAGACATATACAAAACATGGAAGGGAACTGCACTCTCATACCGGACCGGGTACACATCCTATGACCCTGCAACATGCTCAGCCCTGGGTGCCACTGGCACTCACAGGAAGCTGTGCTGTCCCCAGATGCGGTGACTAACCTTTCCAGTTTTGCTTTTAAATCTTAGCTGAGAGCTTGTAAGTGAGTGCTGGGTTTTCTCTGTGTGTTGTATTAATTTGTTTTGTAATTTTCCCTATGGTTCTTGCACCCAGACCTGTCTGGGGTTAATATACACACATACATCCTCTGTGTATCTCCACTCACAGTTCAAAAGTATCTTCCACCAGGCTGCAAAGTCAAATTATTTGTAGAAGATTCAAGCAGGGGCTGCACTCACTGAATTTAGAAAATAAATTAATATTTATTAAATGGTGACGTTTCGGGGTCCGCAGACACCTTCCTGATCTGGTCTGAAGAAGGGGTCTCTGAACCCCAAAAAAACATAATTTAATAAATATTAATTTATTTTCTAAATCCAGTGAGTGCAGTCCCTCCTTGGATCATATATATATATATATATATATATATATATATATATATATATAATATTTTTTTTTTTTTTCTTATTTGATTACAAATTGAGAAATTAAATAACATTTCAATGATTGTATATATATATATATATATATATATATATATATATATATATATATATATATAGTCCAGAGCAAAGACAGCACTCACTGGATTTAAGTAAAAAATAACTTTTATTGAAAAAAAGCATAGTCCCATGACGTTTCAGTGTCCACAGACACCTTTGTCAAATGGCATCACCCAGCTTGACAAAAATTAAGTGTTTTCTTTTTTAACTTATATGAATTAATTCATAAAATCTAAAGTGCATATAAATTAATTGTGATATTTTCAATTATTTGTTAGGCATTTTTGTTTTTTTGAAAATTTCTCATGCGACCATAATATTTATTTTGATCATAATTTTAAATAGAAACGTTATTATTGATTAGTGGTAATCTAAATATCTATTTAAACACGTGAATAAAAATTTGTGTTGCTTAGTGTCCAATTAATATGTATTACTTGGAATCTAAATATAATTAGTGCATATTTAAGTATTAGATAAATGCTGCTACTCTGATATCCTTATTCAATCCATAGTGTCCATATGTTTTTAGTGTATGTATCCACCATAGTTCTCTTTTGTTCAATTATCCTTCCATCTCACCCCCTCTCCAGTGTAGGGATACTTTTTCTATGCCAATCAAAAATATATGGTTCTTATCATAGACTGGACAGCTATTATAATGTAGTGGGACTCCATGGTCGTCTTTTTCATTTTCAATTTTATTTAGGTTTTCTAATATTCGTGTTTTTACAAATCTTGAGGTTTGGCCCAAATATAGAATTTTACAGTTGCATTGTAGTAAATAAATTACAATTTTTGTTTTGCAACTGATAAAGTCTTTTATTGTATATGTTTTTCCTGTTGTGGTAGAAGTGAGCGTCTTATATGTTTTCTTTGTATAATTACATGCCTTACAGTGTCCACATGTATAAAACCCAGTTAAGTTTGCAATCTGAATAGGTTTGGGGGGTTCATCCCTTTAATAAGAGATGGTGCTAATTTTTGTTTGAAACTTGTTCCCTTCCTAAAAGTTATAATAGGTTTATTGGGGATAATGTTATTTAGGTATTCATCATTCTTAAGAATATTCCAATGTTGATTTATAATATGTTTGATTTGTTTATGACCACTATTGAAAGTGGTAATGAATCTAGGAACATTTTGGTTATGTAAAACATCTTGTTTTTTATTTGCAATTAGTAAACGTTGGTCTCTATTCCCAACTTCAACTCTATCTTGCTCTAGAGTGTTGCTGTCATATCCTTTGTGTTCAAATCTTTTTTTGATAATTTTAGATTGTGTGTTAAAATCTTCTATAGTGTCAGAATTTCTCCTTATCCGGAGAAATTGACCTTTGGGAATTGCTTTTAACCATGTTGGATGATGTTCACTGTCTTTTCTGATATAGGTGTTCATATCACAACTTTAAAGAAGGTCTTAGTATATATGTTTCCTGCTTCTACAAAAATTGTAAGGTCTAAAAAATTAATCTCAGTTTTATTAGATTCGGATGTCAATACTATATTCATATTATTGTTGTTCAAGTGAGAAATATAAGTTTTTAAAGATTCTTTGTTGTCATTCCAGACACAAAGAATGTCATCTATATATCTTCGCCAGGACACCAGGCTCGTCCCAATTGCGTTACAGGACCATGCATAAGTATGTTCGTAGTGGTCCATGTAAATATTTGCATAACTTGGGGCGAACCTGGTGCCCATGGCGGTACCGCATACTTGGAGATACTGATTGTTATTGAACCAAAATAAATTATGTTTTAATATAAATTCTATTGATATGAGAATAAATTCTAATAATGTTGATAAGTCTTTATCTTGTTCAAGTTTCCATTTTATAGCGGCTATGACTTTTTGATGGTCAATGATGGAATACAATGAAGTAACATCCATTGTTAGCCATGAATAACCTGGCTCCCATTGGATGTCTTTGAGTATATTGAGTACTTGTTTAGTGTCTTTAAGGTATGATTTTGCTGTCTGTGCATAGGGTTGTAGTAGGTGATCTAAAAAAAAGCCGATAAGTTACATGTCAAGGAATCTATCCCACTAATAATAGGTCTTCCTGGGGGTCTAAGTAGGTCTTTATGCACCTTGGGGAGGAAGTATAAAATAGGAGTTTTTGATTCTGTCTTATTCAAAAAATAAAAATTAATCTTGGGAAATAATTCCTCTATCAAGAGCTTGTAATAAAACTTGATTTAATTCTGAGGTAATTTTTTTTTGTGGTTATTTTTAGGAATTTTATAAGTTTTGTTGTCTGATAGGATCCTATTTGCTTTTTCCATATAATAACTGTGATCCATGATCACAATACTCCCCCCCCGCCTTGTCTGCCTCTTGATGATGATGTCTTCTCGTTTATTTAAGTTTCTATAGATATAATTTTCTTGTTTATTTAAGTTAAAATATTTAGGTTTTGATTATTTTTTCTCTATATCCCTTAGTATTAATTTGCTAAATACTTCTATATTAGGGCCTTTGCAGTGGCTGGGATAGAATGTAGATGTATTTTTAAAATATGATCTTGGGTCTCTATTTTGAGGTACAGTGACTTGATTATGATTAAGTACATCTTTCTTAATAAAGAATCTTTTAACTGTTAAATTCCGAATGAATTTCTGTGCATCTATGAATAATTGAAAAGTATTGACACTTTGTGTGGAAATAAATTTTAAACCCTTTGATAATATCTTTTTTTCTTGTTTGGTTATGATTTGTGATGAGATGTTATGTATCCCTAATCCCTCTGACTCCTTCTTCTGTATTTTGATTCTTCCCCCTCTTCCTCCCCTGAAAGATCTGGTGTCCTCTCCCTTTTTTTCTGGTTTATTCTGTCTGGGCGAAGTGGAGAGTAGCGGTTTGGGTGAACCCACCCCTGGATGGTGGAAGTGTGACATCCCCATTTTGTGTCTTTCTTTGTGTGTGTTTTGTGGAAAAGGATGAGTTGGATCCTGTTCAGTGTGTGAATTCCCATGAGCATTCTCCTCTCTTTTTGTAAATGTGTATTTTTAGAGTGATTTCTTGGTTCTGTTATATAGTAATTAGTTCTTTGATTGTTTCTATTCTCATTATTATGAGTTTCATAGTTATCATTTCTATAGTTACTATAGCTTTGATCTTCTTTGTTGTCATAGGATTTATAATATGGTGGTCTACCTGTATCACTTATCTTTCTGTGATTTGATTTATTCTTATGTGTATGATTCATATCGTAATTCCTATTGTGATTAGAGTGGTCCCTATTATGGTTGGAGTGGTCCCTGTTTATTCTATGGTAATTATCATTAGAGTCATAGTTATTATGACGTGATTTATATTGGGTATTTTTGTTTGTCCAAGTGTTTGTAGTTCTCCCTCTTGTTTGATCTATTCTGGAGTAATGAGACAAAGAAAGAAACAAAATGGGGATAAGTCACACTTCCACTAACCAGGGGTGGGTTCACCCAAACCGCTACACTCTCCACTAGTGATGTCGCGAATAGTTCGCCGGCAAATAGTTCCTGACGAACATAGCTTGTTCGCGTTCGCCGCGGCGGGCGAACATATGCGATGTTCGAACCGCCTCCTATTCGTCATCATTGAGTAAACTTTGACCCTGTATCTCACAGTCTGCAGACACATTTCAGCCAATCAGCAGCAGACACTCCCTCCCAGACCCTCCCAGCTCCTGGACAGCAGCCATTTTAGATTCATTCTGATCCTGCATTCTTAGTGAGAGGAGGGATAGTGTAGCTGCTGCTGATTTTATAGGGAAATTCATAGCTAGGCTAGTGTATTCAGTGTCCACTACAGTCCTGAAGGACTCATCTGATCTCTGCTGTAAGGACAGCACCCCAAAAAGCCCTTTTTAGGACTAGAACATCTTTTTTTTTTTTTGCCTATGTAATTTTGACTGTGAAACATCAGTCTGCTAGTGTAATCTAATTGCAGTTGCCTGTCTGCCAGCGTGTGTGCCAGGCCCACTTGCTAAGTGCCACCACTCATATCTGTTGTAACAGTAGTGTAAATTTTGTTAAAAAAAACTTTTTTGACTGTGAAACATCAGTCTGCTAGTGTAATCTAATTGCAGTTGCCTGCCTGCCAGCGTGTGTGCCAGGCCCACTTGCCAAGTTAGTGCCACCACTCATATTTGTTGTAACAGTAGTGTAAATATTAAAAAAAAAACTTTTTGACTGTGAAACATCAGTCTGCTAGTGTAATCTAATTGCAGTTGCCTGCCTGCCAGTGTGTGTGCCAGGCCCACTTGCCAAGTTAGTGCCACCACTCATATTTGTTGTAACAGTAGTGTAAATATTTTAAAAAAAAACTTTTTGACTGTGAAACATCAGTCTGCTAGTGTAATCTAATTGCAGTTGCCTGCCTGCCAGCGTGTGTGCCAGGCCCACTTGCCAAGTTAGTGCCACCACTCATATTTGTTGTAACAGTATTGTAAATATTTAAAAAAAAAAATGACTGTGAAACAACAGTCTGCTAGTGTAATCTAATTGCAGTTTCCTGCCTGCCAGCGTGTGTGCCAGGCCCACTTGCCAAGTTAGTGCCACCACTCATATTTGTTGTAACAGTAGTGTAAATATTTAAAAAAAAAACGTTTTTGACAGTGAAACATCAGTCTGCTAGTGTAATCTAATTGCAGTTGCCTGCCTGCCTGCCAGCGTGTGTGCCAGGCCCACTTGCCAAGTTAGTGCCACCACTCATATTTGTTGTAACAGTATTGTAAATATTTTTTAAAAAAAACTTTTTTGACTGTGAAACATCAGTCTGCTAGTGTAATCTAATTGCAGTTGGCTGCCTGCCAGCGTGTGTGCCAGGCCCACTTGCCAAGTTAGTGCCACCACTAATATTTGTTGTAACAGTAGTGTAAATATTTTAAAAAAAAACTTTTTTGACAGTGAAACATCAGTCTGCTAGTGTAATCTAATTGCAGTTGCTTGCCTGTCAGCGTGTGTGCCAGGCCCACTTGCCAAGTTAGTGCCACCACTCATATTTGTTGTAACAGTAGTGTAAATATTTTAAAAAAAACTTTTTTGACAGTGAAACATCAGTCTGCTAGTGTAATCTAATTGCAGTTGCTTGCCTGTCAGCGTGTGTGCCAGGCCCACTTGCCAAGTTAGTGCCACCACTCATATTTGTTGTAACAGTAGTGTAAATATTTTTTAAAAAAACTTTTTTGACTGTGAAACATCAGTCTGCTAGTGTAATCTAATTGCAGTTGCCTGCCTGCCAGCATGTGTGCCAGGCCCACTTGCCAACTAGTGCCACCAATCATATTTGTTATAACAGTAGTGTAAATATTTAAAAAAAAAAAAACTTTTTTGTTGTGAAACATCAGTCTGCTAGCAGGCAGCCAACTGCAATTAGATTACCTGCCAGCATGTGTGCCAGGCCTACTTGCCAAGTTAGTGCTACCACTCATATTTGTTGTAACAGTAGTGTAAATGTTTAAAAAAAAAAAACTTTTTTGACTGTGAAACATCAGTCTGCTAGTGTAATCTAATTGCAGTTGCCAGCCTGCCAGTGTGTGTGCCAGGCTCACTTGCCAAGTTAGTGCCAACATTCGAATCCGCCGTTCGCGAACCAAAATTTTTAGGTTCGCAACATCACTACTCTCCACTTCGCCGGGACAGGACACCAGATCTTTCAGGGGAGGAAGAGGGGGAAGAATCAAAATACAGAAGAAGGAGTCAGAGGGATTAGGGATACATCGCATCTCATCAAAAATCATAACCGAACAAGAAAAAAAGATATTATCAAAGGGTTTAAAATTTATTCCCACACAAAGTGTCAATACTTTTCAATTATTCATAGATGAACAGAAATTCATTCGGAATTTAACAGTTAAAAGATTCTTTATTAAGAAAGATGTACTTAATCATAATCAAGTCACTGTACCTCAAAATAGAGACCCAAGATCATATTTTTAAAATACATCTACATTCTATCCCAGCCACTACAAAGGCCCTAATATATAGAAGTATTTAGCAAATTAATACTAAGGGATATATAGAAAATAGAATCAAACCTAAAAATTTTAACTTAAATGAACAAGAAAATGATATATATAGAAACTAAATAAATGAGAAGACTTCATCATCAAGGAGGCAGACAAGGTGGGGAGTATTGTGACCATGGATCACAGTTATTATATGGAAGAAGCAAATAGGATCCTATCAGACAACAAAACTTATCAAATTCTTAAAAATAACCCAAAAAAGATATTTACCTCAGAATTAAATCAAGTTTTATTACAAGCTCTTGATAGAGGAATTATTTCCCAAGATTAATTTTTATTTTTGAATAAGACAGAATCAAAAACTCCTATTTTTTACTTCCTCCCCAAGGTGCATAAAGACCTACTTAGACCCCCAGGAAGACCTATTATTAGCGGGATAGATTCCTTAACATGCAACTTATCGGCTTTTATAGATCACCTACTACAACCCTATGCACAGACAGTGAAATCATACCTTAAAGACACTAAACAAGTACTCAATATACTCAAAAACATCCAATGGTAGCCAGGTTATTCATGGCTAACAATGGATGTTACTTCATTGTATTCCATCATTGACCATCAAAAAGGCATAGTCGGCAAAAAATGGAAACTTGAACAAGATAAAGATTTATCAACTTCATTATTAGAATTTATTCTCATATCAATATAATTTATATTAAAACATAATTTCTTTTGGTTCAATAACAATCAGTATCTCCAAGTATGCGGTACCGCCATGGGCACCAGGTTCGCCCCAAGTTATGCGAATATTTACATGGACCACTACGAACATACTTATGTATGGTCCTGTAATGCAATTGGGATGAGCCTGGTGTCCTGGCGAAGATATATAGATAATATTCTTTGTGTCTGGAATGACAACGAAGAATCTTTAAAAACTTTTATTTCTCACTTGAACAACAATAATATGAATATACTATTGACATCCGAATCTAATAAAACTGAGATTAATTTTTTAGACCTTACAATTTTTGTAGAAGCAGGAAACATACATACTAAGACCTTCTTTAAAAGTTGTGATATGAACACCTATATCAGAAAAGACAGTGGACATCATCCAACATGGTTAAAAGCAATTCCCAAAGGTCAATTTCTCCGGATAAGGAGAAATTGTGACACTATAGAAGATTTTAACACACAATCTAAAATTATCAAAGAAAGATTTGAACACAAAGGATATAACAGCAACACTCTAGAGCAAGATAGAGTTGAAGTTGGGAATAGAGACCGATGTTTACTAATTGCAAATAAAAAACAAGATGTTTTACATAACCAAAAATTTCCTAGATTCATTACCACTCTCAATAGTGGTCATAATCAAATCAAACATATTATAAATCAACATTGGAATATTCTTAAGAATGATGAATACCTAAATAACATTATCCCCAATAAACCTATTATAACTTTTAGGAAGGGAACAAGTTTCAAACAAAAATTAGCACCATCTCTTATTAAAGGGATGAACCCCCCTAAACCTATTCATATTGCAAACTTAACTGGGTTTTATACATGTGGACACTGTAAGGCGTGTAATTATACAAAGAAAACATGTAAGACATTCACTTCTACCACAACAGGAAAAACATATACAATATAGACTTTATCAGTTGCAAAATAAAAAATGTAATTTATTTACTACAATGCAACTGTAAAATTCAATATTTGGGCCAAATCTCAAGATTTGTAAAAACATGAATATTAGAACACCTAAATAAAATTGAAAAAGAAAAAGACGACCATGGAGTCCCAGTACATTATAACAGCTGTCCAGTTTATGATAAGAACCATATATTTTGAATTGGCATAGAAAAAGTATCCCTAAACTGGAGAGGGGGTGAGATGGAAAGAGAATTGAACAAAAGAGAACTATGGTGGATACATACACTAAAACATATGGACACTATGGATTGAATAAGGATATCAGAGTAGCAGCATTTATCTAATACTTACATATGCACTAATTATATTTAGATTCCAAGTAATACATATTAATTGGACACATAGGGGGGTAGTTATCAAGCCGTCAACCTCAAATACGTGTGAATTCCGCAGCGTATTTGTGGCGACGCTGATTCGCCTTAGTTATCAAAGGCTAGAGACCGGCAAAAGTAGAATTCTGTTACGTAAGCTTCGATCCGCCGGACTCAGTCCGACACAGATCGATTCTTACGTCACTCCAGATGTTCCGCACACAAGTTCGGCACAATCTGACTACTTTTGGGAGTTATCAAAAAACTAGCAGGTACGCTCGGCACTTTTCCGGCCCAGCGTACCTGGTTTTCAATCACCCTGGAGGCGGCGGATCCCATAGGAATCAATGGGAGTCTGACCATAGCGAAAGTACAAGTTCGCTGCTGCCAGACATTCCATTGATTCCTATTGGAGCTGTCTACACCTAACACCCTAACATGTACCCAGAGTCTAAACACCCCTAATCTGCCCCCCCTACACCGCCGCAACTAAATAAAGTGTTTTCCCCCTAAACCGCCACTCCCGGAGCCCACCGCAAGCTACTCTATACATATTAACCCCTAAACCGTCACTCCCTGACCCCACCGCAACTATAATAAATGTATTAACCCCTAAACCACCGCTCCCGGACACTGCCGCAACCTACATTATACCTAGTAACCCCTATCCTGCCCCCCTATACCGCTGCCCTCTATAATAAAGTTATTAACCCCTATCCTGCTGATCCCGTACCTCGCCGCAACTAAATAAATAGTTTAACCCCTAAACCGCCGCTCCCGGACCCCGCCGCAACCTATATTAACCCCTTAATGACCGAGGACGTACGCCATATGTCCTTAGAAAAAAGGCAGTTAACGCCTGAGGACGTATGGCGTACGTCCTCGGTTTGGAAAGCAGCTGGAAGCGATCCTCATCGCTTCCAGCTGCTTTCCAGTTATTGCAGGATGCCTCAATATCGAGGCATCCTGCAATAACAATCTGTACCCCTCCGGTGCAGAGAGAGCCACTCTGTGGCCCTCTCTACACCGAACATCGATGGCCGCAATCGTTGGTGGGTGGGAGCTGCAGTGGGAGGCGGGTGGGCGGCCATCGATGGATTCAGAGTCACAGAGGGGGGCGGGATCGGGGGCGGGAGAGTCAAGGGCGCGCACAGACACGCGCGCGTGCACGGGGGATCGGCGGGCGGGCGCGTGCACGGGAGGGAGCGGGTGGGAACCGCTTACACTACAGAAATAATCATGTAATAAGTGGGAGGAAGAGGGGGAATAAATGCCCCCAAAAAGTAATCTAAGGGATCTGGGAGGGGGTGGGGGTAGGGGTTGGTCGTGGGGAAGCTACACTACAGAAAAATGTAAAAAAAATAAATAAAAAAGAGAAAAAAATATTGTTAACTGGGTACTGGCAGACAGTTGCCAGTACCCAAGATGGCCCCCAATAAGGCAGGGGGGGGGGGTTAGAGAGCTGTTTTGGGGGGGGATCAGGGAGGTTGGGGGCTAAGGGGGATCCTACAAAGTAGCATATGTAAATATGCTAAAGATGTATTTAAAAAAAAAAAAAAACTTTTATTTTAGTACTGGCAGACTTTCTGCCAGTACTTAAGATGGTGGGGACAATTGTGGGGTGGGGGAGGGAAGGGAGCTGTTTGGGAGATATCAGGGGGTCTGATGTGTCAGGTGGGAGGCTGATCTCTACACTAAAGCTAAAATTAACCCTGCAAGCTCCCTACAAACTACCTAATTAACCCCTTGACTGCTAGCCATAATACATGTGTGATGCGCAGAAGCACTTAGCGGCCTTCTAATTACCAAAAAGCAACGCCAAAGTCATATATGTCTGCTATTTCTGAACAAAGGGGATCCCAGAGAAGCATTTACAACTATTTGTGCCATAATTGCACATGCTGTTTGTAAATAATTTCAGTGAGAAACCTAAAATTGTGAAAAATTTAGCGTTTTTTTTTTAATTTGATTGCATTTGGCGGTGAAATGGTGGCATGAAATATACCAAAATGGGCCTAGATCAATACTTGGGGTTGTCTACTACACTACACTGAAGCTAAAATTAACCCTAGAAGCTCCCTACATGCTCCCTAATTAACCCCTTCACTGCTGGGCATAATACATGTGTGGTGCGCAGTCTCATTTAGCAGCCTTCTAATTAGTAAAAAGCAAAACCAAAGCCATATATGTCTGCTATTTATGAACAAAGGGGATCCCAGAGAAGCATTTACAACCATGTATGCTATAATTGCATAAGTTTTTTGTAAATAATTTCAGTGAGAAACCTAAAGTTTGTGAAAAAAATTGTGAAAAAGTGAACAATTTTTTTTATTTGATCGCATTTGGCGGTTAAATGGTGGCATGAAATATACAAAAATGGGCCTAGATCAATACTTTGGGATGTCTTCTAAAAAAAAATATATACATGTCAATGGATATTCAGGGATTCCTGAAAGATATCAGTGTCCCAACGTAACTAGCGCTAATTTTGAAAAAAGATGTTTGGAAATAGCAAAGTGCTACTTGTATTTATGGCCCTATAACTTGCAAAAAAAGCAAAGAACATGTAAACATTGGGTGTTTCTAAACTCAGGACAAAATTTAGAAACTATTTAGCATGGTTTTTGATTGGTGGTTGTAGATGTATAACAGATTTTGGGGGTCAAAGTTAGAAAAAGTGTGTTTTTTTCCATTTTTTCCTCATATTTTATAAAAATGTTTATAGTAAATTATAAGATATGATGAAAATAATGGTGTATTTTGAAACTCCATTTAATGGCGAGAAAAACGGTATATAATATGTGTGGGTACATTAAATGAGTAAGGGGAAAATTACAGCTAAACACAAACACCACAGAAATGTAAAAATAGCCTTGGTCCCAAACGGACAGAAAATGGAAAAGTGCTGTGGTCATTAAGGGGTTAAACTTATTAACCCCTAATCTGCCCCCACTACACCGTCGCCACCTATAATACATTTATTAACCCCTATCCTGCCCCCACTAAACCGCCGCCACTGTAATAAATTTATTAACCCCTAAACCTAAGTCTAACACTAACCCTAACACCCCTCTAACTTAAATATTAATTAAATAAATCTAAATAATATTTCTATTATTAACTAAATTAATCCTATTTAAAAATAAATACTTACCTTTAAAATAAACCCTAATATAGCTACAATATAAATAATAATTATATTGTAGCTATCTTAGGATTTATTTTTATTTTATAGGTAACTTTCAATTTATTTTAACTAGGTACAATATCTATTAAATAGTTATTAACTATTTAATAGCTACCTAGCTAAAATAAAGAGAAATTTACCTGTAAAATAAAAACTAACCTAAGTTACAATTACACATAACACTACACTATACTTAAATAAATTATTCCTATTTAAAACTAAATACTTACCTGTAAAATAAACCCTAAGATAGCTACAATATAATTAATAATTACATTGTAGCTATTGTAGGATTTATATTTATTTTACAGGTAACTTTGTACTTATTTTACAAATAGCACACACAAAGAGGAACTCCAGCACTCCAGTAATAGAAAAAGGCAATTTATTAAGCAACGTTTCGGGGTCACAGCCCCTTCCTCATGCTATATCTTTATTAAACAACACACCACCATTTAAATACCCTCCTCCAGGCGCCAAAATACACCTGCATTGGGGAAATGTCTCCCTCTAGTGGTCATTTATGGTTATTATACCAGATGTATATACTATTTCCTTAGTGATATATACTGCTAATTTAAAAACAATATACTATGTATACTACTGTAGAAAAATATAAGACAATATCAAAAATACATAAATGTATGAAAAATCTCTTCTACAAATGTATAAAAAAAAATTTTTTAACAAATGTATAAAAAATATATGAAGATGCAGATTTTTATATTTTTTGTATGTTTTACTCTAACACAATTGACATTAGTTCACTTTCTCAAAGCACATTTTCCCAAAATCATGTAGCTATTTGGATAGTCATAGGGGGAAAGTCTAAAAAGGCAGACTTTTATTAGATTAAAATCTTGTTATGCAATATTCAAACATAGGATAAACTACTAAAAGAGATATGATCCTTAGAGGAAGTACATAATGCTTTAGAAAAAACAAGACAAATCATAGTCTCTGTTGAGACCCCTAGGTTGTAGTGTAGCTAGTTGGTGTATCCACCACATTTCCCTTTGTTGGAGGAGACGTTCCCTATCCATTCCATTTCTATTAGGGCCTACATGGTCTATTATCTGCCACCTCATCTGGCTGACACTATGTCCTTTCTCTAAGAAATGACTTGAGACTGGGGCCTCTTTGTTCTTACACCTGATGTTTGACCTGTGCTGACTCATACGGTCACGGGCCTTACGAGTAGTCTCACCGATATACACCAAAGAACATGGGCATTTTATGAGGTAAATTACATGAGTTGTCTCACAGGTATAAAAACCTTTAATATTGTATTTCCTACCACTTTGAGGGTGGTGGAAATTTTCTCCTTTAATGATCGAATGGCAACTCATGCAATTGTAACAGGGGAAAGTACCTACTCTCTTTTTCCCAGTGAGTGTCTGTTGTATTTTACCCACGGTCCCCAAATCTGTTTTAACAAGCTGGTCCCTTAGGCTCTTAACCCTTTTATAGGCCATGAGTGGTGGTTTTTTAAAGTATGTGACTCCCTTATTGCATTCCTCCAAAATATGCCAATTCTGGCGTATTAGTTTAGCTATTTTGTTACTGAGAGGATTATATTGGCTTACAAAAACCATTCTATCCATATTCTTGTCTGTGTTCCTAATCTTAGTTCTATCCAATTCAGTAAGAGTATTATCCAATAGTTTGTCAGGGTATCCCCTATTAGTGAACTTTTCCTTCATTTCTTTAAACCTGTGGGATTTCCTGTCATTTGAGCTCACAATCCTATCTACTCTGAGTAGTTGACTCCTAGGGAGTGACTCTATCAAATTTCTGGGGTGAAAACTATTATACAGAAGGAGGTTATTTTTGTCTGTTTCTTTACAGTGTAAATCAAACTCCAGAAGTCTACCTGCTTTGATGACTTTCGTGTCTAAAAAGGCTACATGTTCCTCACTGTAGTTTACAGTAAACTCTAAACCTCTTACTTCTATATTAAGCTCTTTAACGAACTGTAAGAGGGACTCCACGCTGCCCCACCATACGCCAAACACATCATCAATGTAGCGGAGCCATACTGCCCCATACTCTCTAAACAATGCATTTTGATATACACAATTTTCTTCAATTTCCTTCATGAAGAGATTGGCGTATGATGGGGCAACGTTGGAGCCCATAGCAGTGCCTCTTGTCTGGACATACCATTGGTCCTGAAACAAAAAGTAGTTCCAGTAAAGGATCAATCTCAAAAGATCTTCAATAAAATTTACCTGACCATGACCATATCCCCTGTCCACCATCAATGTCTTTCTTATAACAGCTATCCCTGTTTCATGTTTTATTGAGGTGTAAAGACTTTTCACATCCATGGTGAACAGGAGATATTTGTCACTTGGAAATTCCAGGGCCCTTGTTTTTTCCAGAAAGTGGTTGGTGTCTTTTAAATAACTTGCCATCTTAATCACTTCTGGCTGAAGTATTCTATCAAGGAACTTAGAAATATTAGTGTATACCGAGTCCACACTCGAGACAATAGGTCTCCCTGGTGGTCTCTGACTGTCCTTGTGGACTTTTGGTACAGTATAGAAGATAGGGTTACGTGGATTATTTACACTTAGGAAATCCATAAGTTTGTTATCTATGATATTTCTGTCTACTGCTCTCTGCAAAATACCTGTGATTTCCTTCTGTATAATATTTAATGGATTCTGTTTCAGTGTCTCATATGTATCCCTATCTCCTAATTGTGATAGTGCCTCCTTGATATAATATGCTCTGTCCATAATGACAGTGGCACCACCTTTGTCAGCCCCCTTGAATATGATGTCACTGTTCTTCTTTAGGTTCTCTAATGAATTTTTGTCTGTTTTTGAAAAGTTAGATAATTCAATTCTATTACCTTTGTGCCAAATTTTTGAATGGTCTTTTTTCTTATATTGATCTTTAAATTGTGACACCCCATTTTGTATCAATTTGATAAAGGTATTAACCCCATGTTCACTTATATTAGGGTTAAACTTACTCTTTTTCCTAAGATTGAGATTTTTAAGGGACCATTCATTGGCTGTATCTGCAACATATACCTCTTTACCACAATTCTGCTGTTGAAACCAAATTTTTAATTTAATGTTTCGAAAAAATCTATGCAAATCTTTATCCACTTCAAAAAAATTGGTATTACGATAAGGGCAAAAGGATAATCCCTTATTGAGCATTTTACTTTCTTCCTCAGTTATTACATAGGAGGAGGTATTAATGACAATGTCCTTAGGTGCAGTATAGCTACTCACAGAGTCCTTTGTCAGTACTTCTTCTTCTTCTGCCCCCTCCGTTCTGATCTCCGCACTTCTCCTTTTTTGTCCGCGGTGTTTCTTGCCTGCCCTGCGGTTCCGGCGCTTTCCTCGCTGCTTGACGTATCCAAAGGGGAGGACTGTGATGACGTCTCTTGTGTACTTGACGTTCCTGACGCTTTACTCTGATGCAATCTTCGTTGGCCGTATCTGCGTCTCCCCCTGGGTCCTACTGCGCCCCGGTTTCCCTGGTTACCATGCCAACGGTACACTCTGCCTGAGCGATAGTCGTCCTCATCCCTTTGGAACTTTGTACGCTTTGTTTCTTTTATTATTTTTTGTTCCTCTGCCACTTTTGTTGCGATCCTGCTCTCCATTTCGTTAAACTCCTCCACTGTCATGGTGGTAAGTAACTCTTCTTTATATTTTGCGATAGCTACTTTTTGCAGCTCCATTTCTTCCTGCAGGGACTCGACTGTCCAAACCATTATATCATAGGAGCATTTGTTTAGGATTGCCTCAAACTTGTCACAGTACTTTTTATTATTACTTAGTAAGGTAGGGCAGGTACTCATGCGGAGGCCTCTAGGGATCCTCTTCACCCTGTAGTATTCTGCTAATGTGGTAGCGTGCAGTTCCCATTTCATCTGCTTGAATATTAACTTTTCATATTCCTTATTGGTAGTTTCTCCCGGAGTAGTTCTCAGGAAGTCTCTTGGGCCCTTCATAAGGGCTGTGATTCTGGCTGCATCTATTTCGTTATAGGCAAACATGATGCTTCCATCCGTAGCCTGTGTGTCATCATTGCCTGTAGCCATCTTATGGTCAATACCTCAATGTGCACGTAACTCGGCAGTAGAAAGTACACAGTCCAAAAGTGAGCACAGCACAGAGGTCTGGGTGCACAGGAGACCAGGGGCACTGCCACAGCCCCCCAACAATCTGCAAATAGCACACACAAAGAGGAACTCCAGCACTCCAGTAATAGAAAAAGGCAATTTATTAAGCAACGTTTCGGGGTCACAGCCCCTTCCTCATGCTATATCTTTATTAAACAACACACCACCATTTAAATACCCTCCTCCAGGCGCCAAAATACACCTGCATTGGGGAAATGTCTCCCTCTAGTGGTCATTTATGGTTATTATACCAGATGTATATACTATTTCTGTGCACCCAGACCTCTGTGCTGTGCTCACTTTTGGACTGTGTACTTTCTACTGCCGAGTTACGTGCACATTGAGGTATTGACCATAAGATGGCTACAGGCAATGATGACACACAGGCTACGGATGGAAGCATCATGTTTGCCTATAACGAAATAGATGCAGCCAGAATCACAGCCCTTATGAAGGGCCCAAGAGACTTCCTGAGAACTACTCCGGGAGAAACTACCAATAAGGAATATGAAAAGTTAATATTCAAGCAGATGAAATGGGAACTGCACGCTACCACATTAGCAGAATACTACAGGGTGAAGAGGATCCCTAGAGGCCTCCGCATGAGTACCTGCCCTACCTTACTAAGTAATAATAAAAAGTACTGTGACAAGTTTGAGGCAATCCTAAACAAATGCTCCTATGATATCATGGTTTGGACAGTCGAGTCCCTGCAGGAAGAAATGGAGCTGCAAAAAGTAGCTATCGCAAAATATAAAGAAGAGCTACTTACCACCATGACAGTGGAGGAGTTTAACGAAATGGAGAGCAGGATCGCAACAAAAGTGGCAGAGGAACAAAAAATAATAAAAGAAACAAAGCGTACAAAGTTCCAAAGGGATGAGGACGACTATCGCTCAGGCAGAGTGTACCGTTGGCGTGGTAACCAGGGAAACCGGGGCGCAGTAGGACCCAGGGGGAGACGCAGATACGGCCAACGAAGATTGCATCAGAGTAAAGCGTCAGGAACGTCAAGTACACAAGAGACGTCATCACAGTCCTCCCCTTTGGATACGTCAAGCAGCGAGGAAAGCGCCGGAACCGCAGGGCAGGCAAGAAACACCGCGGACAAAAAAGGAGAAGTGCGGAGATCAGAACGGAGGGGGCAGAAGAAGAAGAAGTACTGACAAAGGACTCTGTGAGTAGCTATACTGCACCTAAGGACATTGTCATTAATGCCTCCTCCTATGTAATAACTGAGGAAGAAAGTAAAATGCTCAATAAGGGATTATCCTTTTGCCCTTATCGTAATACCAATTTTTTTGAAGTGGATAAAGATTTGCATAGATTTTTTCGAAACATTAAATTAAAAATTTGGTTTCAACAGCAGAATTGTGGTAAAGAGGTATATGTTGCAGATACAGCCAATGAATGGTCCCTTAAAAATCTCAATCTTAGGAAAAAGAGTAAGTTTAACCCTAATATAAGTGAACATGGGGTTAATACCTTTATCAAATTGATACAAAATGGGGTGTCACAATTTAAAGATCAATATAAGAAAAAAGACCATTCAAAAATTTGGCACAAAGGTAATAGAATTGAATTATCTAACTTTTCAAAAACAGACAAAAATTCATTAGAGAACCTAAAGAAGAACAGTGACATCATATTCAAGGGGGCTGACAAAGGTGGTGCCACTGTCATTATGGACAGAGCATATTATATCAAGGAGGCACTATCACAATTAGGAGATAGGGATACATATGAGACACTGAAACAGAATCCATTAAATATTATACAGAAGGAAATCACAGGTATTTTGCAGAGAGCAGTAGACAGAAATATCATAGATAACAAACTTATGGATTTCCTAAGTGTAAATAATCCACGTAACCCTATCTTCTATACTGTACCAAAAGTCCACAAGGACAGTCAGAGACCACCAGGGAGACCTATTGTCTCGAGTGTGGACTCGGTATACACTAATATTTCTAAGTTCCTTGATAGAATACTTCAGCCAGAAGTGATTAAGATGGCAAGTTATTTAAAAGACACCAACCACTTTCTGGAAAAAACAAGGGCCCTGGAATTTCCAAGTGACAAATATCTCCTGTTCACCATGGATGTGAAAAGTCTTTACACCTCAATAAAACATGAAACAGGGATAGCTGTTATAAGAAAGACATTGATGGTGGACAGGGGATATGGTCATTGTCAGGTAAATTTTATTGAAGATCTTTTGAGATTGATCCTTTACTGGAACTACTTTTTGTTTCAGGACCAATGGTATCTCCAGACAAGAGGCACTGCTATGGGCTCCAACGTTGCCCCATCATACGCCAATCTCTTCATGAAGGAAATTGAAGAAAATTGTGTATATCAAAATGCATTGTTTAGAGAGTATGGGGCAGTATGGCTCCGCTACATTGATGATGTGTTTGGCGTATGGTGGGGCAGCGTGGAGTCCCTCTTACAGTTCGTTAAAGAGCTTAATATAGAAGTAAGAGGTTTAGAGTTTACTGTAAACTACAGTGAGGAACATGTAGCCTTTTTAGACACGAAAGTCATCAAAGCAGGTAGACTTCTGGAGTTTGATTTACACTGTAAAGAAACAGACAAAAATAACCTCCTTCTGTATAATAGTTTTCACCCCAGAAATTTGATAGAGTCACTCCCTAGGAGTCAACTGCTCAGAGTAGATAGGATTGTGAGCTCAAATGACAGGAAATCCCACAGGTTTAAAGAAATGAAGGAAAAGTTCACTAATAGGGGATACCCTGACAAACTATTGGATAATACTCTTACTGAATTGGATAGAACTAAGATTAGGAACACAGACAAGAATATGGATAGAATGGTTTTTGTAAGCCAATATAATCCTCTCAGTAACAAAATAGCTAAACTAATACACCAGAATTGGCATATTTTGGAGGAATGCAATAAGGGAGTCACATACTTTAAAAAACCACCACTCATGGCCTATAAAAGGGTTAAGAGCCTAAGGGACCAGCTTGTTAAAACAGATTTGGGGACCGTGGGTAAAATACAACAGACACTCACTGGGAAAAAGAGAGTAGGTACTTTCCCCTGTTACAATTGCATGAGTTGCCATTCGATCATTAAAGGAGAAAATTTCCACCACCCTCAAAGTGGTAGGAAATACAATATTAAAGGTTTTTATACCTGTGAGACAACTCATGTAATTTACCTCATAAAATGCCCATGTTCTTTGGTGTATATCGGTGAGACTACTCGTAAGGCCCGTGACCGTATGAGTCAGCACAGGTCAAACATCAGGTGTAAGAACAAAGAGGCCCCAGTCTCAAGTCATTTCTTAGAGAAAGGACATAGTGTCAGCCAGATGAGGTGGCAGATAATAGACCATGTAGGCCCTAATAGAAATGGAATGGATAGGGAACGTCTCCTCCAACAAAGGGAAATGTGGTGGATACACCAACTAGCTACACTACAACCTAGGGGTCTCAACAGAGACTATGACTTGTCTTGTTTTTTCTAAAGCATTATGTACTTCCTCTAAGGATCATATCTCTTTTAGTAGTTTATCCTATGTTTGAATATTGCATAACAAGATTTTAATCTAATAAAAGTCTGCCTTTTTAGACTTTCCCCCTATGACTATCCAAATAGCTACATGATTTTGGGAAAATGTGCTTTGAGAAAGTGAACTAATGTCAATTGTGTTAGAGTAAAACATACAAAAAATATAAAAATCTGCATCTTCATATATTTTTTATACATTTGTTAAAAAAATTTTTTTTATACATTTGTAGAAAAGATTTTTCATACATTTATGTATTTTTGATATTGTCTTATATTTTTCTACAGTAGTATACATAGTATATTGTTTTTAAATTAGCAGTATATATCACTAAGGAAATAGTATATACATCTGGTATAATAACCATAAATGACCACTAGAGGGAGACATTTCCCCAATGCAGGTGTATTTTGGCGCCTGGAGGAG
Source organism: Bombina bombina (assembly GCF_027579735.1). Taxonomy (NCBI): domain Eukaryota; kingdom Metazoa; phylum Chordata; class Amphibia; order Anura; family Bombinatoridae; genus Bombina; species Bombina bombina. Next base: position 216,522,737 of record NC_069502.1, read on the forward strand.
GGTATTTAAATGGTGGTGTGTTGTTTAATAAAGATATAGCATGAGGAAGGGGCTGTGACCCCGAAACGTTGCTTAATAAATTGCCTTTTTCTATTACTGGAGTGCTGGAGTTCCTCTTTGTGTGTGCTATTTGCAGATTGTTGGGGGGCTGTGGCAGTGCCCCTGGTCTCCTGTGCACCCAGACCTCTGTGCTGTGCTCACTTTTGGACGTTGTATTTATTTTAGCTAGTTAGAATAGTTATTAAATAGTTATTAACTATTTAATAACTACCTAGCTAAAAGAAATACAAAATTACCTGTAAAATAAATCCTAACCTAAGTTACAATTAAACCTAACACTACACTATCATTAAATAAATTAAATACAAATAACTACAATTAAATACAATTACATAAACTAACTAAAGTACAAAAATAAAAAAGCTAAGTTACAAAAAATAAAAAAATAGGTTACAAACATTTAAAAAATATTACAACAATTTTAAGCTAATTACACCTAATCTAAGCCCCCTAATAAAATAACAAAGTCCCCCAAAATAAAAAAAAAGGCCCTACCCTATTCTACATTAAAAAAGTTCAAAGCTCTTTTACCTTACCAGCCCTTAAAAGGGCCTTTTGTGGGGCATGCCCCAAAGAAAACTGCTCTTTTGCCTGTAAAAGAAAAATACAACCCCCCAACATTAAAACCCACCACCCACATATCCCTAATCTAACCCAAACCCCCCTTAAAATAACCTAACACTAATCCCCTGAAGATCATCCTACCTTTAGTCGTCTTCACTCAGCCGAGCCCCCGATGGAACTGAAGAGGAGATCCGGAGCGGCAGAAGTGATCCTCCAAGGGGCGCTGAAGAAATCTTCCAAAATCATCCATCCGATGAAGTGATCCTCCAAGGGGCGCTGAAGAAATCTTCCATCCGATGAAGTGATCCTCCAGTCGGCGCTGAAGAAGTCTTCCATCCGGGCGATGTCATCTTCCAAGTGGCGCTGAAGAAGTCTTTTATCCGGGCGATGTCATCTTCCAAGCGGGGTCTTCAATCTTCAATCTTCATCACGCCGACGTGGAACATCCTTCTTTCCCGACGGACTACCGACGAATTAAGGCTCCTTTAAGGGACGTCATCCAAGATGGCGTCCCTTCAATTCCGATTGGCTGATAGGATTCTATCAGCCAATCGGAATTAAGGTAGGAAAAATCTGATTGGCTGATTGAATCAGCCAATCAGATTGAGCTCGCAATCTATTGGCTGATCGGAACAGCCAATAGAATGCGAGCTCAATCTGATTGGCTGATTGGATCAGCCAATCGGATTGAACTTCAATCTGATTGGCTGATTCAATCAGCCAATCAGATTTTTTCCTAGCTTAATTCCTATTGGCTGATAGAATCCTATCAGCCAATCGGAATTGAAGGGACGCCATCTTGGATGACGTCCCTTAAAGGAGCCTTCATTCGTCGGTAGTCCGTCGGGAAAGAAGGATGTTCCACGTCGGCGGGATGAAGATTGAAGACCCCGCTTGGAAGATGACATCGCCCGGATAGAAGACTTCTTCAGCGCCGCTTGGAAGATGACATCGCCCGGCCGGATGGAAGACTTCTTCAGCGCAGACTGGAGGATCACTTCATCGGATGGAAGATTTATTCAGCGCCCCTTGGAAGATCACTTCTGCCGCTCCGGATCTCCTCTTCAGTTCCATCGGTGGCTCGGCTGAGTGAAGACGACTAAAGGTAGGATGATCTTCAGGGGATTAGTGTTAGGTTATTTTAAGGGGGGGTTGGGTTAGATTAGGGGTATGTGGGTGGTGGGTTTTAATGTTGGGGGGTTGTATTTTTCTTTTACAGGCAAAAGAGCAGTTTTCTTTGGGGCATGCCCCACAAAAGGCCCTTTTAAGGGCTGGTAAGGTAAAAGAGCTTTGAACTTTTTTAATGTAGAATAGGGTAGGGCATTTTTTTATTTTGGGGGGCTTTGTTATTTTATTAGGGGGCTTAGATTAGGTGTAATTAGCTTAAAATTGTTGTAATATTTTTTAAATGTTTGTAACCTATTTTTTTATTTTTTGTAACTTAGCTTTTTTTATTTTTTGTACTTTAGTTAGTTTATGTAATTGTATTTAATTGTAGTTATTTGTATTTAATTTATTTAATGATAGTGTAGTGTTAGGTTTAATTGTAACTTAGGTTAGGATTTACTTTACAGGTAATTTTGTATTTCTTTTAGCTAGGTAGTTATTAAATAGTTAATAACTATTTAATAACTATTCTAACTAGCTAAAATAAATACAAAGTTACCTGTAAAATAAATATAAATCCTAAAATAGCTACAATGTAATTATTAATTATATTGTAGCTATATTAGGGTATATTTTATAGGTAAGTATTTAGTTTTAAATAGGAATAATTTATTTAAGTATAGTGTAGTGTTAGGTGTAATTGTAACTTAGGTTAGTTTTTATTTTACAGGTAAATTTCTCTTTATTTTAGCTAGGTAGCTATTAAATAGTTAATAACTATTTTATAGCTATTTTACCTGGTTAAAATAAATTGAAAGTTACCTATAAAATAAAAATAAATCCTAAGATAGCTACAATATAATTATTATTTATATTGTAGCTATATTAGGGTTTATTTTAAAGGTAAGTATTTAGTTTTAAATAGGATTAATTTACACCTAGATTTAGAGTTTTGTCGGTAACGACCCGCGTAGCTAACGCTGGCTTTTTTCTGGCCGCACCTTTTAAATAACTCTGGTATTGAGAGTTCACAGAATGGCTGAGTTAGGCTCCAAAAAGGGGGCGTACAGGCATATTTAACGCGACTGCAACTCTCGATACCAGAGTTGCTTACGGACGCGGCCAGCTTCAAAAATGTGCTTGTGCATGATTCCCCCATAGAAAACAATGGGGCTGCTTGAGCTGAAAAAAAACCTAACACCTGCAAAAAAGCCGCGTTCAGCTCCTAACGCAGCCCCATTGTTTCATGTGGGGAAACACTTCCTACGTCTGCACCTAACACCCTAACATGTACCCCGAGTCTAAACACACCTAACCTTACACTTATTAACCACTATTCTGCCGCCCCTGCTATCGCTGATCCCTGCATATTATTATTAACCCCTAATCTGCCGCTCCGTAAACCGCCGCTACTTACATTATCCCTATGTACCCCTAATCTGCTGCCCCTAACACCGCCGACCCCTATATTATATTTATTAACCCCTAATCTGCCCCCCACAACGTCGCCTCCACCTTCCTACACTTATTAACCCCTAATCTGCCAAGCGGACCGCACCGCTATTATAATAAAGTTATTAACCCCTAATCCGCCTCACTAATCCTATAATAAATAGTATTAACCCCTAATCTGTCCTCCCTAACATCGCCGACACCTAACTTCAAGCATTAACCCCTAATCTGCCGACTGGAGCTCACCGCTATTCTAATAAATGTATTAACCCCTAAAGCTAAGTCTAACCCTAACACTAACACCCCCCTAAATTAAATATAATTTAAATCTAACAAAATTAATTAACTCTTATTAAATAAATTATTCCTATTTAAAGCTAAATACTTACCTGTAAAATAAATCCTAATATAGCTACAATATAAATTATATTTATATTATAGCTATTTTAGGATTTATATTTATTTTACAGGCAACTTTGTTGAGCTCCGATCAGCCAATAGAATGCGAGCTCAATCTGATTGGCTGATCGGATCGGCCAATCGGATTGAACTTGATTCTGATTGGCTGATTCTATCAGCCAATCAGAATATTCCTACCTTAATTCCGATTGGCTGATAGAATCCTATCAGACAATCGGAATTCGAGGGACGCCATCTTGGATGACGTCCCTTAAAGGAGCCTTCATTCGTCGGTAGTCCGTCGGGCCAGCAGGATGTTCCGCGTCGGAGGTCTGCAAGATGGATCCGGAAGAAAGAAGATTGAAGATGGCGTTGATAGAAGACTTCAGCCGGATCATGGACCTCTTCAGCTCCCGCTTGGATGAAGACTTCAAACGGATCATGAACCTCTTCAGCTCCCGCTTGGATGAAGACTTCAGACGGATCATGGACATCTTCAGCCCCCCGCTTGGGCTTGGATCAAGACATCGGAGGAGCTCTTCTGGATCGATCGGTGAACCTGGTATGGTGAAGATAAGGTAGGAAGATCTTCAGGGGCTTAGTGTTAGGTTTATTTAAGGGGGGTTTGGGTTAGATTAGGGGTATGTGGGTGGTGGGTTGTAATGTTGGGGGGGGTATTGTATGTTTTTTTTTACAGGCAAAAGAGCTGAATTCTTTGGGGCATGCCCCGCAAAGGGCCCTGTTCAGGGCTGGTAAGGTAAAAGAGCTTTGAACTTTAGTAATGTAGAATAGGGTAGGGCATTTTTTTATTTTGGGGGTCTTTGTTATTTTATTAGGGGGCTTAGAGTAGGTGTAATTAGTTTAAAATTGTTGTAATTTTTTCTAATGTTTGTAAATATTTTTTTTATTTTTTGTAACTTAGTTCTTTTTTATTTTTTTGTACTTTAGTTAGTTTATTTAATTGTATTTATTTGTAGGAATTGTATTTAATTAATTTATTGATAGTGTAGTGTTAGGTTTAATTGTAGATAATTGTAGGTATTTTATTTAATTAATTTAATGATAGTGTAGTGTTAGGTTTAATTGTAACTTAGGTTAGGATTTATTTTACAGGTAATTTTGTTATTATTTTAACTAGGTAACTATTAAATAGTTCTTAACTATTTAATAGCTATTGTACCTGGTTAAAATAATTACAAAGTTGCCTGTAAAATAAATATTAATCCTAAAATAGCTACAATGTAATTATTCGTTGTATTGTAGCTATATTAGGGTTTATTTTACAGGTAAGTATTTAGCTTTAAATAGGAATAAGTTATTTAATAAGAGTTAATTTATTTCGTTAGAATAAAATTATATTTAATTTAGGGGGGTGTTAGTGTTAGGTTTAGACTTAGCTTTAGGGGTTAATACATTTATTAGAGTAGCGGCGAGGTCCGGTCGGCAGATTAGGGGTTAATACTTGAAGTTAGGTGTCGGCGATGTTAGGGAGGGCAGATTAAGGGTTAATACTATTTATTATAGGGTTAGTGAGGCGGGAGTGAGGCGGATTAGGGGTTAATAACTTTATTATAGTAGCGGTGAGATCTGCTTGGCAGATTAGGGTTAATAAGTGTAGGCAGGTGGAGGCGACGTTGAGGGGGGCAGATTAGGGGTTAATAAATATAATATAGGGGTCGGCGGTGTTAGGGGCAGCAGATTAGGGGTACATAAGTATAACGTAGGTGGCGGTCGGCAGATTAGGGGTTAAAAAAATGTAATCGAGTGGCGGCGATGTGGGGGGGACCTCAGTTTAGGGGTACATAGGTAGTTTATGGGTGTTAGTGTACTTTAGAGAACAGTAGTTAAGAGCTTTATAAACTGGCGTTAGCCCAGAAAGCTCTTAACTACTGACTTTTTTCTGCGGCTGGAGTTTTGTCGTTAGATTTCTAACGCTCACTTCAGCCACGACTCTAAATACCGGAGTTAGAAAGATCCCATTGAAAAGATAGGATACGCAATTGACGTAAGGGGATCTGCGGTATGGAAAAGTCGCGGCTGAAAAGTGAGTGTTAGACCCTTTCCTGACTGACTCCAAATACCGGCGGTAGCCTAAAACCAGCGTTAGGAGCCTCTAACGCTGGTTTTCACGGCTACCGCCCAACTCTAAATCTAGCCCTAAGTTAATAATAGAAATATTATTTAGATTTATTTAATTAATATTTAAGTTAGGGGGGTGTTAGGGTTAGTGTTAGACTTTGGTTTAGGGGTTAATAAATTTATTACAGTGGCGGTGGTGTAGTGGGGGGCAGGATAGGGGTTAATAAATGTATTATAGGTGGCGACGGTGTAGGGGGGGCAGATTAGGGGTTAATAAATTTAATATAGGTTGCGGCAGGGTCCGGGAGCGGCGGTTTAGGGGTTAAACTATTTATTTTGTTGCGGCGAGGTACGGGATCAGCAGGATAGGGGTTAATAACTTTATTATAGAGGGCGGCGGTATAGGGGGTGCAGGATAGGGGTTACTAGGTATAATGTAGGTTGCGGCGGTGTCCGGGAGCGGCGGTTTAGGGGTTAATACATTTATTATAGTTGCGGCGGGGTCTAGGAGCGGCAGTTTAGGGGTTAGTAACTTTATTGAGTTGCGGGGGGGCTCCGGGGGCGCGGGTATAGGGGGTAGAACAGTGTAGCTAATGTGGGTGCTTAGTGACAGGGGTATCAATAAAGCTGTTAAAAAGCCGAAGAGCAGCGAGATCGGATGAGTGATAACTCTCACAGTCCGCTGCTCATCGCCCCGTACTTGGTGCGCGGCTTTTTGACAGATTTATTGATAACTTAGGCAAATTTTTTCAGGTCCGCGGCGGCGATGGTAGGCGAGCTTAGGCGGGCGTATTGGGCCGGCGAAGGCAGGAAAGTTGACACGTTGATAACTACCCCCCTAAGTAACACACATTATTATTCACGTGTTTAAATAGATATTTAGATTACCACTAATCAATAATAACTTCTCTATTTAAAATTATGATCAAAATAAATATGATCGCATGAGAAATTTTCAAAAAACCAAAAATGCCTAACAAATAATTGAAAATATCACAATTAATTTATATGCACTTTAGATTTTATGAATTAATTCATATAAGTTAAAAAATAAGACACTTAATTTTTGTTTTATATTAATTTTATTTTATTTTGTTTTATATTTATTTATAATTGATTTGAATAAATGTTTTTATTCATTTTGAATTCTTTTTGCATAAAATCTGATAATATGACCCAAGGTGATCCGCACTTTCATTGCATACTTCTTAGATAAAATAATGAGGAAAGAACATTGTTTCAATGCCGATTCATTTGGGACACATGAATACGCTGAACAAAGCTTGGAAACAGCGCTCACTACATGATTGGCCCAGCTATAACATGTGACCACGAAACTCTCATCGGACCTGAAAGGGAGACACATATGATCGGGACTCGAAAGGGAACTTTCATTTTGCTCAAATCTGATTGGTTACAATTCAAGCGGTTCTTTTATATCCATCCGATTGACTAAATTATAGAGTAATTGAGCGATATTGCTTCAGCAAACATACATATTGCATGATTCTCAAATACAATCAGATGGAGATAAATTAAAAGTAGAAAAATGTTGTTTTATTTGTGAGTCCTATTCCGGTTCTCTACCGGAACAGGAACCTTGATTACCTGTATAAAAAGCACCTGTACTATCCATGGGCAGCACTTCCAAATTTTTATTGCTCTTGATAAAGACGATTGTATCGTTGAAATGTGTAGAGCCAAAATAAGAGCTTTTATTTGTCAAACTGACATGTTTTAATAAATATTTGTTTTTCTACAACAAGTATTTTATTTGCTTTCTTTTTGGAAGTACAATTACAGTTACAACCCTTTTGAGGAGCCGGATTCCGAATTATTCAGAGTGAGTATATTGCACTTTATACATATTGTGGGATACAACCTTTTTCAGTGTAACCTTCGTTACTTACAGATACACTCACACCTAAAAAAGAAAAAGCAATCTTTGCTAAAGGTCTTATCTGAAGAGGATGAACTCTGAATATTTCGGATGTGCAAGCATCAGAAAAAGGATATAACACAAAGAGTTGCGCCTCTACACCCTATATCCAGTCATCATCACAGCTCCAGGGTGTGAACACATGTAAATGCTGCTTGTAGGAAAAAAGAACAGTTTTTAAAAACACAAATGCTGATGTGTGATCACATTCAACACTGTCATAGTACAGCACATGGTATAGGAAAAGCAAGGCAGACACAATTATATGCTTAACCACATCCTTGTTATGCAAAGTGGAAGTTATAAAAATTGACATTAAATTCCTAAGTCTTTGAATGTCCTTTGTTGAAAAGCACTTATGTATATGCACAAATCCCAGCAATGTCATTTTTGTGTGCAGGGATATCTACCACAAATAGATATAGATAGATGAGTGTCAACAGATCAAGAACACTGACCAATAAATGGTCCCAACTCCATCTTAAAGGGACAGTCAAGTCCATACAAAAACTTTCATGATTTAAATAGGGCATGCAATTTTAAACATCTTCCCAATTTACTTTTATCACCAATTTTGCTTTGTTCTCTTGGTATTCTTAGCTGAAAGCTAAACCTAGGAGGGTCATATGCTAATTTCTTAGACCTTGAAGACTGCCTCTAATCTTAATACATTTTGACCACTAGAGGGCATTAGTTCACATGTTTCATATAGATAACATTGAGCTCATGCACGTAAAGTGACCTAGGAGTGAGCACTGATTGGCTAAACTGCATGTCTGTCAAAAGAACTTAAATAAGGGGGCAGTCAGCAGAGGCTTAGATACAAGATAATTACAGAGGTAAAACGTGTATTATTATAACTGTGTTGGATATGCAAAACTGGGGAATAAAGGGATTATCTTTCTTTTTAAACAACAAACATTCTGGTGTTGACTGTCCCTTTAAATGTCCTTTGTTGAAGAGCACATGTGTATATGCACAAATCCCAACAATGTCCTTTTTGTGTGCAGGGATATCTACCACAAATAGATATAGATAGATGAGTATCAACAGAACAAGAACACTGGTCAATAAATGGTCCAAAGTTCATCTTGAATGTTCTTTGTTAAAGAGCACATGTGTGTATGCACAAATCCCAGCAATGTCCTTTTTTGTGTGCAGGGATAACTACCACAAATAGATGTAGAGAGATCAGTGTCAACAGATCAAGAACACTAACCAATAAATAGTCCAAAGTCCATCTTGCTGTTAAGACCCCTTGAGTCAACTGTATCCATGGTATAGAGCCACTTGGTCTCGATCTGCAGTAGCCTTCTCCCTCTGTCTCCCCCTCTCTTCATGGGAGGCACATGATCAATGATCATAGTCTTCAGACTGGAGGCATTATGTTTGTGCAGAGCAAAGTGTCGGGCCACCAGCTGTTCAGAGGTGCCGCTCTTAATGGCCTCCCTAATAGCATGGCGATGGTTAGCCTCTCCTTGAAAGTAGTAGTGGTTTTACCAATATAAAAAAGGGAACACGGACAAATTAGTAGATAGATCACAAAGTTACTGTTGCAGGACAACCTATGCCGGATCTTAAATCTCCTGTTGGTGTGGGGGTGTTGGAAGCTGTCACCCGTCAGCATCCCATTACAGGTGATGCAGTCCCCAAACTTGAAACATCCCATTCTTGTGGGTTTAAGCCAGGTGTCCTTGTGATGTCGCGAACTGTTTGCCGGAGAACAGTTCCCGGCGATCTTAGCTTGTTCGCATTCGCCGCGTCGGGCGAACATATGCGATGTTCGATCCGCCCCCTATTCATCATCATTGAGGAAACTTTGACCCTGTATCTCACAGCCTGCAGACACATTTGAGCCAATCAGCAGCAGACACTCCCTCACAGACCCTCCCAGCTCCTGGGCAGCAGCCATTTTAGATTCATCACGATCCTGCATTCTTAGTGAGAGGAGGGTTAGTGCTGCTGCTGGTGATTTTATAGGGAAATTGATAGCTAGGCTAGTGTATTCAGTTTCCACTACAGTCCTGAAGGACTCATCTAATCTCTGCTGTAAGGACAGCACCCCAAAAAGCCCATTTAGGGCTAGAACTTCAGCCCAAAAAGCCCTTTTTAGGGCTAGAACTTCAGTCGTTTTTTTATTTTTTTTTAATTTGTAATTTTATTTGCATTTGCCTGGCTGTCAGCCTGTGTGTGAGGCTCACAGCATATACTGTGATTAGTGCCACCACTGATATCTGCTTAACATTAGTGTAAATTTAAAAAAAAAAACTTTTACATCATTTTGCTAGTGTAATCTAATTTCATTTTCTATCAGGCCTGTGTGTCAGGCCCACATCATATACTGTGATTAATAGCTCTGTTTTCCACCACTTATATCTGGAGTAACATTAGTGTAATTTTTTTTAAAAAAAAACTTTTACATCAGTCCTCTTCTAGTGTTATTTAATTTTAGTTGCCAGGCCAGCCTGGCTGCCACTAGTGCCAGCCTGTGTGTCAGGCTGCCAGCATATACTGTGCCTACTTCCATCCTCAGTGCCACCACTCCTATCTGGTGTAACATTAGTTTAAATTTTGTAAAAAAAATTTTTACATCAGTCTTCTAGTGTTATTTAATTTTAGTTGCCAGGCCAGCCTGCCACAAGTGCCAGCCTGTGTGTCAGGCTGCCAGCATATACAGGGAGTGCAGAATTATTAGGCAAGTTGTATTTTTGAGGATTAATTTTATTATTGAACAACAACCATGTTCTCAATGAACCCAAAAAACTCATTAATATCAAAGCTGAATAGTTTTGGAAGTAGTTTTTAGTTTGTTTTTAGTTATAGCTATTTTAGGGGGATATATGTGTGTGCAGGTGACTATTACTGTGCATAATTATTAGGCAACTTAACAAAAAATAAATATATACCCATTTCAATTATTTATTTTTACCAGTGAAACCAATATAACATCTCAACATTCACAAATATACATTTCTGACATTCAAAAACAAAACAAAAACAAATCAGTGACCAATATAGCCACCTTTCTTTGCAAGGACACTCAAAAGCCTGCAATCCATGGATTCTGTCAGTGTTTTGATCTGTTCACCATCAACATTGCGTGCAGCAGCAACCACAGCCTCCCAGACACTGTTCAGAGAGGTGTACTGTTTTCCCTCCTTGTAAATCTCACATTTGATGATGGACCACAGGTTCTCAATGGGGTTCAGATCAGGTGAACAAGGAGGCCATGTCATTAGATTTTCTTCTTTTATACCCTTTCTTGCCAGCCACGCTGTGGAGTACTTGGACGCGTGTGATGGAGCATTGTCCTGCATGAAAATCATGTTTTTCTTGAAGGATGCAGACTTCTTCCTGTACCACTGCTTGAAGAAGGTGTCTTCCAGAAACTGGCAGTAGGACTGAGAGTTGAGCTTGACTCCATCCTCAACCCGAAAAGGCCCCACAAGCTCATCTTTGATGATACCAGCCCAAACCAGTACTCCACCTCCACCTTGCTGGCGTCTGAGTCGGACTGGAGCTCTCTGCCCTTTACCAATCCAGCCACGGGCCCATCCATCTGGCCCATCAAGACTCACTCTCATTTCATCAGTCCATAAAAACTTAGAAAAATCAGTCTTGAGATATTTCTTGGCCCAGTCTTGACGTTTCAGCTTGTGTGTCTTATTCAGTGGTGGTCGTCTTTCAGCCTTTCTTACCTTGGCCATGTCTCTGAGTATTGCACACCTTGTGCTTTTGGGCACTCCAGTGATGTTGCAGCTCTGAAATATGGCCAAACTGGTGGCAAGTGGCATCTTGGCAGCTGCACGCTTGACTTTTCTCAGTTCATGGGCAGTTATTTTGCGCCTTGGTTTTTCCACACGCTTCTTGCGACCCTGTTGACTATTTTGAATGAATCGCTTGATTGTTCGATGATCACGCTTCAGAAGCTTTGTAATTTTAAGAGTGCTGCATCCCTCTGCAAGATATCTCACTATTTTTGACTTTTCTGAGCCTGTCAAGTCCTTCTTTTGACCCATTTTGCCAAAGGAAAGGAAGTTGCCTAATAATTATGCACACCTGATATAGGGTGTTGATGTCATTAGACCACACCCCTTCTCATTACAGAGATGCACATCACCTAATATGCTTAATTGGTAGTAGGCTTTCGAGCCTATACAGCTTGGAGTAAGACAACATGCATAAAGAGGATGATGTGGTCAAAATACTAATTTGCCTAATAATTCTGCACTCCCTGTACTGTGCCTACTTCCATCCTCAGTGCCACCACTCCTATCTGTTGTAACATTAGTGTAACTTTTTTTTTAAAAAAACTTTTACATCAGTCTGCTAGTGTTATTTAATTGCAGTTGCCTGTCTGCCAGTGTGTGTGCCAGGCCCACTTTCAAACTAGTGCCTTGAATCATATTTGTTATAACAGTAGTGTAAATATTTAAAATAAAAACTTTTTTGACTGTGAATCATCAGTCTGCTAGTGCAATTGAATAGCAGTTTCCTGCCTGCCAGCGTGTGTGCCAGGCCCACTTGCCAACTAGTGCCACCAATCATATTTGTTATAACAGTATTGTAAATATTTAAAATAAAAACTTTTTTGACTGTGAATCAACAGTCTGCTAGTGCAATTGAATTTCAGTTGCCTGCCTGCCAGCATGTGTGCCAGGCCCACTTGCCAACTAGTGCCACCAATCATATTTGTTATAACAGTATTGTAAATATTTAAAAAAAAAAAATTTGACTGAAACATCAGTCAGCTTGGGTAATCTAATTGCAGTTGCCTTCCTCCCAGCGTGTGTGCCAGGCCCACTTGCCAACTAGTGCCACCAATCATATTTATTATAACAGTAGTGTAAATATTTAAAAAAAAAACTTTTTTGACTGTGAAAATTCAGTCTGCTAGTGTAATCTAATTGAAGTTGCCTGCCTGCCAGCGTGTGTGCCAGGCCCACTTGCCAACTAGTGCCACTAATCATATTTGTTATAACAGTATTGTAAATATATAAAATAAAAACTTTTTTGACTGTGAATCATCAGTTTGCTAGTGCAATTGAATTGCAGTTGCCTGCCTGCCAGCGTGTGTGCCAGGCCCACTTGCCAACTAGTGCCACCAATCATATTTGTTATAACAGTATTGTAAATATTTAAAATAAAAACTTTTTTGACTGTGAATCATCAGTCTGCTAGTGCAATTGAATTGCAGTTGCCTGCCTGCCAGCATGTGTGCCAGGCCCACTTGCCAACTAGTGCCACCAATTATATTTGTTATAACAGTATTGTAAATGTAATCTATGTATCTATCTATCAAATCTATCTATCTCGTGGTTGTGCAAATGGACTGTTTGTGGTTGTTTGCGGTGCGTACACGGGGAGTTTGGTCTGTCACTGTGAAGCGGGCGTAACCCTTACACTACCTGACCGATACAACATCATACCTGATGTTTTAAAGCACGTTATTCAAAACAATTTAGGAATGTTAGGGGATTTAGGCCCTTTATGGGTTAAAACCGGACTCTGCATCAACTATGTAATTTTCCGAGGAAGTTTTGCCATGGATCCCCCTCCGGCATGCCACAGTCCAGGTGTTAGTCCCCTTGAAACAACTTTTCCATCACTATTGTGGCCAGAAATAGTCCTTGTGGGTTTTAAAGTTCGCCTGCCTAATGAAGTCAATGGCGGTTCGCCCTGTTCGCGAACATTTGCGGAAGTTTGAGTCCGCCATTCGCGAACCAAAATTTTTAGGTTTGCGACATCACTAATTCTGATATGAGCCACTCAGGTCAGTCTTTACCAGGATATCCCAAATATTTTGTGCCCTGCGGTATACCACCCATGGTAATTTCTTCTTCCACTGTTAGCTGTTTGTCTGTGCGTATAATATCCCATCTATTGTGAATGGCTTTATGCACTTGTTCATGCATTGGAGAGTAAGTTGTAATAAAGTTCAGATCCAAAATACAAGTAGAAAGCAGGCACTACAACGAGGGTTCCTTATAGGTAAAAAAAATCCTTTATTGAAGAAAAACAGGTTAAAAAAGTTTAACCAGCTACAAACGCTGGATAACACGCTAAAAAAGACAATTGCAGGAGTGTATGAGAGACACTGTTTGCTGTCTGACTAGTAATAAAGTTCAAATGTGAGTCCTCTTTAGTTTGTGGCAGTCGATCCCTGCAAATTAGGGTCATTTGTGTTTCCTGTGCTAGCTTCACTCTCGCCTTATCTATATCAGTAGACCAGTATTCTCTTGCCAATAGTTTGTTGCACATAGTGTCAAATTGTTGATGGAGAATTTCAGGCTCTGAGTTATTCCGCACCACTCGGGTAAGTTGCGAGGGGACAATTCCCATCTTTTGGTGTTGTGGATGGCAGCTACTGGATAGCAACAAAGATTTTCTATCCGTGGGCTTGGATAATAGAGACGTGCCAAAGCGATACCCCCATTCTCAAAAACCTTGAAAATATTCAGGTCAAGAAAATGAATGCTGTTTGAATCATATTCTAACTTAAGTCTGATAGGTGATTTTGCACTATTCAGATCATATGTCCACTGTTCGAGTTGCCTCTCAGTACCCTGTTCGAGTTGCCTCTCAGTACCTGTCCAAACAAGGAACAGATCATATATATATGTAGTGTATAAAGAGATATGTGGATGTGTTAGAGGTTTCATAGTAAGCAGCTCATAGCCCAACATAAAAAGATTAGCATAAACCGGGGACATATTTGACCCCATGGCCGTGCCAGATAATTGGAGGAAAAAGTCCTTCTCGAATTTAAAATAATTCTTAGTAAGACAGTGTTCTATGAGCTCTAACAAAAACTCTAACACAGGACCAGAATAGTGACAAGATTCACTCACAATGGTTTTGACAGTCTCCAACCCCTCAGAGTGTGGGATCACAGTATAGAGACTGTCAACATCCATAGTGACCAAAATATCATTGGCTTGCAGAGTAGTATGTTGTTTTAATTTACGAATCATACTGGAAGAATCTTGTAGGTATGAAAATGAGTTACAGACTACCGGTTGCAAATGCTGATTAATAAACTCAGCAATGCCAGTGAAGATAGCTCCTCTGGCAGACACAATTGGTCGGCCCGGAGGATTAACCAGGCCCTTGTGTATCTTTGGGAGTAAATATAATATCGGTGTAATCAGATGTTCGACACACATGAAATCAAATTCAGACTGGGTAATAATGTTGGACTGTAATGCAAACATAAGTGTCTGATCAATAGATTTTTAAAAAAACCCAGGTGGGGTTTGCAGGTAACTTCCTATAGCTGCCTCATAGCCTCCAGTCTGTAATCACTGTAATCCTGTACTACTATAGCTCCACCCTTATTAGCGGGGCATATAGTAATACTGTGGTCATTAGTCAGTGTATATAATGCCTGTCTCTCATCAGTAGGTAAATTGGAAAAATTACGTTCATCCAATTGCATCTCACAATCGTGTCTAAGGAGTCTAGAATAGCTCCTAATGGAGGGATTAGTGGTCTGAGGGTCAAATTTGGATAAAGGTTTAAATTGCCTAAGATTTTAATCAATCTGAGGTCGAGCATCCTTAAAGAACCCCTTAATATTTAAGGTCCGCTGAATCTTATATATATCAATAGCTGTTTGGAAGCTATCATGTCTGGGGGTAGGTATGAAAGATAGCCCACTAATAAGTAAATTAGTTTCACTAACAGTGAGTAGTCTGGTACTTAAATTAAAAACTATGTTGTTTTTTTCTTCTGATTGTATGTTTTTCTTTTTGTGCCCCCCTCGTCTAGGATGTTGCCTACCCCGTTTTTTGACTGTGTAGTGGGAGGTTTATTAGCTGACCTGGTGATAATACCAGTGTGTACATCCTTATCCTCATTCTGTATCCTATCCGAATCTCCCTCTGACGAATCCCCTCCACTTGTATCTACTGTGTCAATATGTGTCCTCCCCCTAGGGTTTCTGCGTCTAGGTCTGAATGTTCTAACAAATTCATCCTTACCATAGAGCCACCTATAAACCTTTTTCTCTCGGTTGTCAATTTCAACTGTGGTGAGTTTTTTATTCTTAAATGCTGTCAACTCATTGTTATATTTGGTGACTAGTTTCTCTAACTTAAGCACCCACTCCTCGGTTTTGTCATCAACCAATATCTGATAACTATTAATTTTGATTATATCAATCTCCATCTCTATCTTTTTTTCCAACCTGCTAACTTCTTCTATAGTGAGAAGCATGAGATCATAGGAACATTTGTTGAGAATGGAACACCATTTACAACAAAATTCAGGATTAGAGTGGCCTAGTGTAGGAATATTACAGACTCTAAACCCCCTAGGTATTTGTTTATTCTTGTGGTAGCATGATAGGTAAACAGCATGTAAGTTATAATCAACCTTGTGTTTACGTAAATTTAACATTCTTTGGTAAATATCAATGGGTTTGTCCCCTCTTAACTCACGTATATCCGTAGTGGTGTGAATCCTCTCGGCATCCTCCACAGTGAATACAAAAGTGTCCGTGTTAACATCATCTTCATTATAGCTATGAACCCCACTTGGCTGTGAGGCTTGAATATTGTAAGTATCTATACCATGTGCAGAACAAAATTTTAAAAACAATAATGTTCCACAGACAGTCAGAGTGAAACAACTTCCTCAGTGGTCCAATAATATTTAAAATCAACTTTTAAAGTGGAAATACAAAAAGCAGAAAGCAGACTAAAAGTTAGTCCTTTGTAAGGTGCAATCATCCAAAAATAGATACTATTCAAGTAAAGGATAAGCACTCTTTAACCCCATGTTAAGGTAAGCATATACCAGGGTGCATGTGTCAGATATAAACAGTCCAGAGCAAAGACAGCACTCACTGGATTTAAGTAAAAAATTACTTTTATTGGAAAAAAGTTAAAAGCATAGCCCCATGATGTTTCGGTGTCCACAGACACCTTTGTCAAATGGCATCACCCAGTTGAGGACCGTTGTATAATCCTGACATCCGGGAGGCAGACTAACATATCTCCTTTCAAGCAATCTTATATACCCTCAAATGACTTGTCATTGAAAATTTTGTTGTTCTTCTCATAGTTGTCATTGTCTATAGACTACGAATTTCCATTTTGGCGTGAAACAGCAGAACTTGATTATACTCCAGGCGGGATAAGTACCCTAACTCTCCCTTTACCTTTTCCAAACCCCCTCCCCCCTCATACCCAAATTTAAGTAAAACCAATAAACATGGAGGAATCCCTCGAATATATCACCTTTGCCTCTCTAAATGTTAAAGGACTTAACTCACCTACTAAGAGAAGTCCTTTGGCTAACCTCATGAAGTCCCTTAAAGCACAAGTCCTTTTTATACAAGAAATGCATTGGACAGCCTCCAATCATGATCCATACAGGACCACTGAATATCCCACCATTCTTCTTTCATCTCATGTAGATAAATCCAGAACTTTGAACTTATTTGTAAGGAAACAGATGATCAGGGGAGGTACTTAATACTCATTTGTAAACTAAACGGTACAGTATTTACCCTGGTCAACATGTACATACCAAACCAAGTCCAGCCTAAATTCCTAAGGGAAGTATTGACCAAAGTAGAGCCAATCAAGACAGGAGTTGTGGTAATGGGAGGGGATTGTAATATGGTTTTGGAGCCATTGGTGGATAAAAAAAACAAAGCAGGCAGACAAATTGATACATATACCGTAAATACAGCCTCTAAATTTAGGCAGCTTATAACTCAATACAATCTCTATGATGTCTGTCGGGCTTTCCACCCTACTGACAAAGACTATACATATTTTTCTAGACCACATACCTCCTATTCTAGATTAGACTACCTATTTACTGATTCCTGGACTCTCGACAAAGTGCTGTCCTCAAGCATTGTTGTTCGCAAAATATTACACTGAACTATATAATCTCAAATCTTCGGGAATACAATCTGAATTCCCGACTCAATCTATAACATCCTTCCTGAATAAACTAATCCTACCATCGCTTTCAGAAGCAGACAAAAAGACACTGAGTCCCCCTTTTACACTAGCTGAAATCTTGCTAGCTATTAAACACACCAAAAACAATAAGGCCCCGGGTCTGGGTGGTTTCCCATCGGACTTCTATAAACTTTTTAAGTCAGATGTATGTACACTCCTTCTGAAAGTATTCGCGGGGAGACGCGTGAAATGGGTAATTGGAGGAAAGAATTCCTTCAGGCAATTATATTACCAATCCCAAAACCTGACAAAGATTTATCTCAATGCAGTAGCTACAGATCGATCTCACTAATAAATGCTGATGCCAAGATATACGTGAAAGTATGGGCTAATCGCCTTAAACTCATCCTGCCGAGGATCGTGGTAGGGTTTACATTTGGGAGAGAAGGTCCGGATAATACTCGTAGAGTCCTTAATGTTTTGACTGAAGCTGCTAGAGGTAGGTCCCCCATGCTGGCCCTATCTTTAGATGCTGAGAAGGCATTTGACAGGGTCAGATGGGAATATTTATGGCAGGTCTTAGCACAATTTGGTTTTCCAAATGAGGTAATATAGGCTATTAAAGCACTCTACATTAATCCTTCTGCAGTGGTTAAAGGGCTGAGCTTTTCCTCCCTGGAGTTCCCCATATCCAATGGTACTAGACAGGGATGCCCACTTTCGCCCCTGATATTTGTTTTGGCAATAGAGCCTCTGGCACAATTTATACGACTCTCTCCAATGATCCGGGGAGTACACTTGGGAAGGAGAGAGGAGAAGATTGCCCTCTTTGACGATGATGTAATTCTCTTTTTGACCAACCTTTTGGGCTCAATGCCCATACTGTTTGACATGCTAGTTGAGTTTGGGAAATACAGCTACTATAAAATGAACCTTTTAAAAACTGAAGCATTACCTGTTTGTATCCCATCTTTTGAATTAGAAGTTTAACAGTCAACTTTACCTATTCCTTTAAATGGTCTTCAGAAACCATAAGACACTTAGGGGTTCAATTGGGCCCTGACCCCAAACTAGTTGTTCACAAAAATTATAATAATCTTCTCTTGGAAATTTCCTCACTTCTCAAATCCTGGGACTTCAGAGAAGTTTCATGGCTGGGTCATATTTCCACCCTTAAAATGACTATACTTCCTAAGATTCTCTACTATCTTAGATGTCTACCTCTCAATGTCCCTAAGAAATTGATCTGTGGAATCCAATCCCTATGTCTAAAATATATATGGGGATCTTCTAGACCCCGAATAGCTTTGAAAATACTACACAGGCAGTATGGGCAGGGTGGAGTAGCCATGCCTGTTCAGACCTACTATGAAGCAGACAGACTGACTCATATTTCTGCATGGGCAGATAAAGGAGAACCACATAGGTGGAAGAATATGGAAGTTTCAGAATTGCCACCTGGACTGGGACTAGGTGACCTCCTCTTGAATCCAGTTCATCATATTCCTAGTCTGGGGATGGGGAACCCCCTTATAAAAGAAAATTTATAAATTTGGCACACCATAAGACATCTTCCTGAGCTGGCGCCTCATCCATCCCCGGTTCACTCAGTACCCAGTTTACTGGTGACTCTCTCGGACATGTACTATATACATTGGAAAAAATGGAACATCCAACTAGTTAATCAGCTCTACCCATCTGGGACTCTTACTCCTCCACAGCGCTTGGACTCCCTGATACGGGACCTGCCCTCTTGGGCAGGGTATGAATATTCCAGATTATACAATTTCCTACTAGCTTGGGGTTTCCCTAAAGCAGATGACAGACCAGTGACAATTTGGAAAAACTTTGGAAGTCGAAAACCCGACTCCCTAAGAAAATTTCTACACATTATAGCTTGATTCAGAAATCAACAAACTCAGAGAGAATCTGGTAACTCAAAGCATGGGAACATGACCTATCTATAAGCATCTTGGACTTACACAAAGCCATGACATTGACTAAGAAAACTTTACACTGTGCAAATTCTATTGAGTCACATACGAAATTGCTTCTTAGGTGGTACTATACGCCTGCTAGATTATCTCAGATATTCCCGCTCTCCTCCCCTGCTTGCTGGAGGGGTTGTAGCGAAAAAGGTACTGATTTGCATGTTTGGTGGAGTTGCCCAGTTCTGAAATCATGTTGGAACAGGGTTTTCCACATATGTAAAGAGGTGGGTTTGTCACTGCCAATCAAACCGGAGATAGCCCTCCTACATATGTTCCCAAAATCCACATCTCCTGTTGGATCTAAATTGGCTATTTTCATATTTGCTGCTATGAAGCTTTTCATAGCAAGAGCATGGAAACAGCCTCAATCCCCAGACATAGCGGGAGTAATCCAAAATATTAAATACTTTGCTGAAATGGAAAAAAACATCTACTCACAAAGGGATAGAGAGGACCTGTACTGGGCTATTTGGGACCCCTGGCTCCACTACCAGGATCACCCTGGATAAACTAAATATATTCTAAAAACTGGATATTCACTGACCATACCTGATGCTTCCTGATTCCATCCCCCCCTCCCCCCCTCCCAACTACTGTACCCCGCCTGGATAACGATTATAATTGGATATAATATGACTACACTACCAGAGGTTTGCATGATATTGACGATCGCTTGCTAACAAATTTTGGCACTTGTCATCATACCTTTGTATTCCTACTAGGTGACATGTTTTACTATACTTAACTAGATTGATAGCTTGCTCTAGATTATGTTGTCAGCACTCTAGATATACATTTGAAAATATGTTGGAGGTTAATATTGTGATCTTGATACTGAATATGTATTGTATACACATACCTACTCTGGCACTTTAAAATGATGTGAATTGTTTTGCTGTTATTCAATCTAAATGTTTCTGATTGATATATGTCATCGATAATTATGCTGTTATCACTTTACTTTGATATATTTTCAATAAAACAAAAATTATAAAAAAATAAAATATATATATCTCTTGTTACAAAACAACTGAAATATTGTCATCAGAAAGAATTTAAAATGCAAACATATAACGTAAATAATAACACAGACTAAAATTAAACATAATTCAAATACAGACAAAAACAAACTAGAGGGAAAAATAAAGCTAAATAATCCAATCCTTCCACTTCTTTGTCTTCCAGATGCCTTCAGAATCTAATTCCCCATATCACCTCCTATCAAAAGAAAAATACAAAAACAACTTCCCACGGATCATACCCACATAATCACTTACAGTAACTACCTCTTTCTTAAAAATCAATATATTACGCACATCCCACAACACCTCATTCACACAACATTCTAACAACCATATCAATCTTGCTATCTCCTTATCCACACCACTTCCACACAAACCATACATCATCATATTAAAAGTAAAAAACTGGGGGCATGTCCGGGCTATGGCCTAAGATGGCCGCTAAACTGGGAGCTCTGTAAAAAAGATCTACAATCCGCCTTGTAATCAAGATTTTGTGCACCCATCCAGAGTGAATCTGAGCAGTATGTAGTAACTAATGCATTGCTGGACTGGTATATGTATATATTGTAAAGATAGGGGCTTCCCAGACTGGACTGTGAAGTTCTCTTGGCGGCCTACAAGGAGAGAGTACTCAGCACACACCCCCGGGGAACCGGGTAAGCAGAGTAAGCACTGTGCCTCTGCATTCATTTGGACTCTTCACGTTATCTGCAATAAGACCTGATCATGGGGGATGTCTGTAATGTTATAAGAGACCTGCTTATTGATCACGAGCACAAGCTATGTAACAGATTTGATCGCCTCACATCCCTCATGGAATGCACACATATAGAGAGGGCTATTTCTAACCTGGAGGTGGTGACCCAGGGTGGAGACCTACAACCTCCCACTACTCAGATTATTGAGGAGAAGTTGGCGAAGTACTGCAAAAAACATCCTACAGGGGACCCTCACCTTGTGTTCCAGTCCCATCTCTGGGGGATGCAGCCGGCCCTTCAGAGGGGGACCCAGATCATTTGGATGCCAATGAGGAGGTGTATTCCATAGAGGTCTTGACGCAATGAGATACGGGGGGCATGCTACTGACCGTCAGCGATTTCCACACTTGTGACTGGTTTGCTGCAACAGCGGAGCTTGACTGCAACACTTTACTTTTGGTCTGGCCTAGTGGAGAATGCCATACCTTTCCTGAGCATGGTGGACTGGCATTATAACCTTCTTGAAGGCCTAGGACACTGCCTCTGTATAAATATCTTTGTCAGCATGGATATCCGGTCCAGTATCGGGTAGAACTGAGAGTCTTGTCTGGTGTTAGGCTTGGGCCTGAATCCATATGTTTATCCCTGATCTGTTTAGGTATTAATGATGTCCTTTAGGTCTGACATCTGTTCCCAGGGACATATAAATTATTTGGAATCTGTAATGGTTTAGCAACTCCAGTCAAAAAACCCATTAACCTTTGTGGGGCATATATGCTGACTGCTAGCTGCTTATTGTGCTAGGATTATTGCAAAATGTTTTTTATATAATTGCTGCAACAGTTTTATTGTTCCATAGTTGTGCATAGCAGTGCCTCAGCTGGGGTGACCAGTATGGTGTTAAAGCCTCCCCCACCTTTCAGAGTAATATGCTCTATTGCAGAAGGTCAACTTATAATTGTGGGGTTAAATGTTACCCAGAGGAATATAGAGTATACCCCCCACACACGCTAGAGAAGACAAATTCTTAAATTCTATCTAAGCTTTGTTACTAGTGTACCTAAGCCATTCCAGACACATGTAGTGTGCCCTATGGTCTTACAATTTTTATTATCAAGGTAGGGGTATGATCTGTGACTTGTTCTCATTATGTACACACTGCTGCAATGCTGACAGATCAACTATGTGCTAGGACTATAACATGGGTTGGGCTCTCATCCTTATGTGTTTTTGTTTGTCTACCCTAATGTGTACAGCATAATTCTATGATTTGTTCTAGTTAGCTTACATGATCTTGCATTTATCCAAGACTAGCTCTATGAGAGTTAGTGTTTTCACTTAGCTGTTTACTCATTACGAACCCTGCCACACTTTACACCTTGCATTATGGGGGGCTAGCTACTGAAATACACGTACTATTTGTTCCCCTTATTTTTATACTGCTTTGGGATTATCTAACCACAAGTTTACTACAGTTGCTTCTCTTAGCTACGATATGTGTGTTGCAGTTTATTTCTAATATCTTGCAGTTTATTTTGCTAGTTTTACTACGAATCTAAGGCAGGTGTCATTCACATATCTGTACCTGACAGCTGCACTTGTCACAGATGTATTGCATATACTGACAGCATATTTACAGATTCTAGATTCTCAGCTGTGCTTTACCTATTAGGAAGTCATTCTTTGGCACCCACAAGTCGGTTTGTTAGCTGCAGCGGTTGGTATGTTATGTTAAATATAAGGCCCATAAGTGGCCTATCAGGTTTTATATTATTTTGGGTAATTGAAGAAATTCTCTAAGCAACCCAGAATTCTGAGGGGAGAACAAGAAACAGATGACTTATAGTATTTCTCTTGCTTTATGTATGATTAATTTATAATCTGATGTTTATATTATGGATACCTAAAAACCTACCTCTTTCTTTTCAGATTTCCTACAAGAAAGATGGGTCTTATAATTAATTCATGTTAAGAAACTTCTTTTCCACGTTAAATGTTTATCTATAAAAGAGGTGCTGCTTATGGCTAATTGAACCTGTTTTTGTTCAGGACCCAGTATTATTCATTACTTCTAGGACATGCCTTTGTAGTAGAGATACGAAACCTGATGTATGTGTATGGGCGTGTTGCCATTACATTGTGAGATTTTGTTTATGTATGCCATTGCTACCTCAAAAAAAAGACTTGGGAAAAAAAAAAGTAAAAAACTGCACTCCAGTCAGACCCTTAATCATCCTACTCAAACTTCTCCAAACATCCCAAGAATACTCACAATTCCAAAACAAATGAATAACACTCTCACTTTGACAACAACCATCTCTAGGATACACTTCTGAAGCCACTAAAGGACACACTCTCTGAAAATCCCTTGTCGATAAATACTTATGCACACTCATCCAACTAATATCTTTCTGCCTATTCATCAAATGCTTATTACACACATTCTTCTATACCAACACACATTCATTCTCTTTCAAACCCCCAATCAACTCAAGACCTTTCTTCTCTGCCATTTTGAAAACCATTCTGTTTTCACCCCACATCTCCCTACTAACATTCTCCAAACCATATTTTTTAATCCAACATTCTACCCTTACATAAAACCATGGAACAGCAAAACATCTCGGTTTCTTTCTATCAATCTCAAACAAACCATATCATCTTAAAACATTTCCACAAGCATACTTTACCATACAGCCAGCCTTGTTATCCTTACCTCTCAGAACCACACACCTATTAACATATTTCACAGTCAAGAATCTCTCCACATTTGGAAAACCCATACCACCAACATTCTTACTCTTAGCAACAACATCTCTTTTCAAACACTTCATATTGGAACTCCAAAAAAAGAAAACAACACTCTCAAAATTCTCCGAAAAATCATCTCAGGAGGCGGAAAAACTAACGCTAAATATAACATAATAGGGATCAAAACCAATTTAATAACTAACTGCTAGATTTAGAGTTCTGCGGCCAAAGGGGTGCATTAGCTACGCGTGTATTTTCCCCCCCGCACCTTTTAAATACCGCTGGTATTTAGAGTTCACAGAAGGGCTGCGTTAGGCTCCAAAAAGGGAGCATAGAGCATAATTTACCGCCACTGCAAATCTAAATACCAGCGGTTCTTACGGACGCGGCCAGCTTCAAAAACGTGCTTGTGCACAATTCCCCCATAGGAAACAATGGGGCAGTTTGGGCTGAAAAAAACCTAACACCTGCAAAAAAAGCAGCGTTCAGCTCCTAACGCAGCCCCATTGTTTCCTATGGGAAAACACTTCCTATATCAGCACCTAACACCCTAACATGTACCCCGAGTCTAAACACACCTAGCCTTACACTTATTAACCCCTAATCTGCCGCCCCCGCTATCGCTGACCCCTGCATATTATTTTTAACCCCTAATCTGCCGCTCCGTACACCGCCGCAACCTACGTTAGCCCTATGTACCCCTAATCTGCTGCCCCTAACCCCCGCCGACCCCTATATTATATTTATTACCCCCTAATCTGCCCCCCCCAACGTCGCCGCTACCTACCTACAATTATTAACCCCTAATCTGCCGACCGGACCTCACCGCTACTCTAATAAATGTATTAACCCCTAAAGCTAAGTCTAACCCTAACACTTACACCCCCCTAAGTTAAATATAATTTAAATCTAATGAAATAAAATAAATCTTATTAAATAAATTATTCCTATTTAAAGCTAAATACTTAACTGTAAAATAAACCCTAATATAGCTACAATATAAATAATAATTATATTGTAGCTATTTTAGGATTAATATTTATTTTACAGGCAAATTTGTATTTATTTTAACCAGGTACAATAGCTATTAAATAGTTAATAACTATTTAATAGCTACCTAGCTAAAATAATTACAAAATTACCTGTAAAATAAATCCTAACCTAAGTTACAATGAAACCTAACACTACACTATCAATAAATAAATTAAATAAACTACCTACAATTACCTACAATTATATGAACTAAACTAAATTACAAAAAAACAAACACTAAATTACAAAAAAAACAAACACTAAATTACAAAAAATAAAAAAAGATTACACAAATTTTAAACTAATTACACCTACTCTAAGCCCCCTAAAAAAATAACAAAGCCCCCCAAAATAAAAAAATGCCCTACCCTATTCTAAAATAAAAATTGTAAAGCTCTTTTGCCTTACCAGCCCTTAAAAGGGACTTTTGCGGGGCATGCCCCAAAGAATTCTGCTCTTTTGCCTGTAAAAAAAAACATACAATACCCCCCCCCAACATTACAACCCACCACCCACATACCCCTAATCTAACCCAACCCCCCCTTAAATAAACCTAACACTAAGTCCCTGAAGATCTTCCTACCTTGTCTTCACCACGCCGGGTATCACCTATCCGTCCAGAAGAGGGTCCGAAGTTTTCCTCCTATCCGGCAAGAAGAGCTCCTCCAGAGGGTCCAAAGTCTTCATCCTATCCGGGCAGAAGAGGACATCCGGACCGGCAGACATCTTCATCCAAGCGGCATCTTCTATCTTCTTCCATCCGGCGCGGAGCGGGACCATCTTCAAGCAGCCGACGCGGAGCCATCCTTCTTCACCGACGGACTGATGATGAATGAAGGTTCCTTTAAGGGACGTCATCCAAGATGGCGTCCCTCGAATTCTGATTGGCTGATAGGATTCTATCAGCCAATCGGAATTAAGCTAGGAAAAATCTGATTGGCTGATTGAATCAGCCAATCAGATTCAAGGTCAATCGGATTGGCTGATCCAATCAGCCAATCAGATTGAGCTCGCATTCTATTGGCTGTTCCGATCAGCCAATAGAATGCAAGCTCAATCTGATTGGCTGATCCAATCAGCCAATCGGATTGAACTTGAATCTGATTGGCTGATTCAATCAGCCAATCAGATTTTTCCTAGCTTAATTCCAATTGGCTGATAGAATCCTATCAGCCAATCGGAATTCGAGGGACTCCATCTTGGATGACGTCCCTTAAAGGAACCTTCATTCGTCGTCAGTCCGTCAGTGAAGAAGGATGGCTCCGCGTCGGCTGCTTGAAGATGGTCTGAATCTGATTGGCTGATTCAATCAGCCAATCAGATTTTTCCTAGCTTAATTCCGATTGGCTGATAGAATCCTATCAGCCAATCGGAATTCGAGGGACTCCATCTTGGATGACGTCCCTTAAAGGAACCTTCATTCGTCGTCAGTCCGTCGGTGAAGAAGGATGGCTCCGCGTCGGCTGCTTGAAGATGGTCCCGCTCCATGCCGGATGGAAGAAGATAGAAGATGCCGCTTGGATGAAGATGTCTGCCGGTCTGGATGTCCTCTTCTGCCCGGATAGGATGAAGACTTTGGACCCTCTGGAGGAGCTCTTCTTGCCGGATAGGAGGAAGACTTCGGACCCTCTTCTAAACGAATCGGTGATACCCGGCATGGTGAAGACAAGGTAGGAAGATCTTCAGGGGCTTAGTGTTAGGTTTATTTAATGGGGGTTTGGGTTAGATTAGGGGTATGTGGGTGGTGGGTTGTAATGTTGGGGGGGGGTATTGTATGTTTTTTTTACAGGCAAAAGAGCAGAATTCTTTGGGGCATGCCCCGCAAAAGGCCCTTTTAAGGGCTGGTAAGGTAAAAGAGCTTTACAATTTTTATTTTAGAATAGGGTAGGGCATTTTTTTTATTTTGGGGGGCTTTGTTATTTTTTTAGGGGGCTTAGAGTAGGTGTAATTAGTTTAAAATTCTTGTAATCTTTTTTTTTGTAATTTAGTGTTTGTTTTTTTGTAATTTAGTTTAGTTGATTTAATTGTAGATAATTGTAGATAGTTTAGTTAATTACTTTATTGATAGTGTAGTGTTAGGTTTAATTGTAACTTAGGTTAGGATTTATTTTACAGGTAATTTTGTAATTATTTTATCTAGGTAGCTATTAAATAGTTATTAACTATTTAATAGCTATTGTACCTGGTTAAAATAAATACAAAGTTGCCTGTAAAATAAATATTAATCCTAAAATAGCTACAATATAATTATTATTTATATTGTAGCTATATTAGGGCTTATTTTACAGGTAAGTATTTAGCTTTAGATAGGAATAATTTATTTAATAAGATTTATTTTATTTTGTTAGATTTAAATTATATTTAACTTAGGGGGGTGTTAAGGTTAGGGTTAGCTTTAGGGGTTAATACATTTATTAGAGTAGCGGTGAGGTCCGGTCGGCAGATTAGGGGTTAATACTTGAAGTTAGGTGTCAACGATGTTAGGGAGGGCAGATTAGGGGTTAATACTATTTATTATAGGGTTTTTGAGGCGGGAGTGAGGCGGATTAGGGGGTAATAACTTTATTATAGTAGCGGTGAGGTCCGGTCGGCAGATTAGGGGTTAATAATTGTGGGTAGGTAGCGGCGACATTGGGGGGCAGATTAGGGGTTAATAAATATTATGTAGGGGTCGGCGATGTTAGGGGCAGCAGATTAGGGGTACATAGTGATAATGTAGGTGGCGGCGGTGTGCGGTCGGCAGATTAGGGGTTAAAAAAATTTAATAGAGTGGCAGCGATGTGGGGGGGCCTCGGTTTAGGGGTACATAGGTAGTTTATGGGTGTTAGTGTACTTTAGAGCACAGTAGTTAAGAGCTTTATGAACCGGCGTTAGCCCAGAAAGCTCTTAACTCCTGGCTTTTCTCTGCGGCTGGAGTCTTGTCGTTAGATTTCTAACGCTCACTTCAGCCAAGACTCTAAATACCGGCGTTAGAAAGATCCCATTGAAAAGATAGGATACGCAATTGGTGTAGGGGGATCTGCGGTATGGAAAAGTCGTGGCTGGAAAGTGAGCGTTAGACCCTTTCCTGACTGACTCTAAATACCAGCGGGCAGTTAAAAACAGCATTAGGACCCCCTAACGCTGGTTTTGACGGCTAACGCAGAACTCTAAATTTAGGCATAACATTTTTCCTATCAAAGATAAAGTCCTCAAAGACCAAAACTGAAGTTTTCTACTTACTTTATCAAAAACATTATCTTTCTTTCTAAGCCTTTCAAATCCCCATCATATTTCACATCCAACATCTCAATTGCACCGTTAGTCACAGGCCATTCACAGGAATCAATCTCCCTATCATTACCAAAAACTTTAACTTTACACTTATTCCAATTAACTCTGAAACTACTTGCCATACAAAAACATTCAACCAAAGTTTTCACCCTCCTCAAACCAGCCTGAGTCTCACATACAACACTCACATCATCCATATACTCAATCACTTTCAAACACCTTCCATTACTGCCAGGAACACGCACACTACTGCCAGGAACACGCACACCTCTAACTAATTTATCCTTCCTCAAACTAGTTAACAATGGCTCAATGACACATACAAATAACACAGGAGATAAAGGACAACCTTGATGCACTCCAGATTTAACACAAAATTCCTCAGTCAAAAAAAATGAACCTGAACTTGACTCACAATATCACAATACAAACATTTAAACCATCCAATAATCTTACCAGAAAAACCTAAACGTTCTAAAACATGAAACATAAAATCATGCACTACTCTATCATATGCTTTTTCAAAATCCACAATAGCATCACCAACAGACCTCATCCTCTCCCTCACATACCACAGTACATCACATAGCAACAACAACCTTTCAGAAATCTGATGCCCAAGAACAGCACACACTTGCTCTTCACCCACAACCTTACCAATCACTCCACGTATTATTTTTGCCAGCACCTTTGCAATAACCTTATAGTCAACATTCAACAACGTAATCGACATCCAATTCCTCAAATCTCTCTTATAAACTCTTTTAATACCAAAACAATCAAATCTTTCCTCATTGAAACAGGCAAAAAATTAATTCTCAAAAAAACTTACAAACATCAAACATATCCACCCCAATCAAATTACAAAAACAAGTATAAAATTCAACAGGCAAACATTACAACCCGGTACCTTCCCATTCTTAAAACTCCTAACAACCTCTGCAATCTCATCCAAAATTATATCCCTTTCTAACAAATCATTATCATATTTTTCTAACTTAACCTCAATAACTCCTTTTCCAATAAAACATATCTTGTCTTTTCCTTATACATATCACTATAAAACTCACAAACTTCACGCAAAACATCATCCGTACCATTCATTTCTTACTCATCCTTATCAAAAACACTAACAAAACTAGTCTTTCCTTAAAAAGCTTTCTTAAAAAAATATTTACTACAAGATTCATCCTTTTCCATTTTCTCCAATCGTGCCATAAAAACAATTTTCTTTCCTTTTTTCATGCATACACTTTTTAATTATCTTTCTTGCTTCAGCAATTTCCTCATGCATATCAATACCACAATTTCTCAATTCATACAAATACAACAACCTCAGATACCATTTATCATCCAACTCCCTTCCATTCTAGCTTTCTCACAGCCTTTCTGAATATAAAACTCTTTATTTCGACCTTCAACTATTCCCACCACATAAGCACATTCCTAAAATCACACTTTCTTTCACGGCACCTTTCATACACCCAAACAAACTGACGCTTAATCTTCTCATCTTCTAACAAATCCACATTCAGTTTCCAAACACCCTTACCATACTTGATCTACAAATCACAATTCACCTTACACATCAACAAGGCATGATCCATAAAAGGCATCTGCTTTAAAGAAAAATAAACAACACCTAAAAATTTAGATAAAATGTTATCCCATCACTATCACTAAAGAAAGTAAAACCCTCCCCTGAAAATGAAATAGACCCAAAGGCATCCTTCAAATCGAAAGATTTAAGTAGATCAACTAAAAATTTCCCTGAGATATCCACCCTACAATCACTCCCATCCTCTCTGCCCCCATTCTAAATAATACAATTAAAATCCCCAACCAAAAAAGTTGGATCTCGACATGGCAGAAAAAACTTTAATGTTTCAAAATAAAGCAAAGGTTTTACCCTATTTGGAGAAGCATATTACATTAAATAAATGAAAAACAGTCCCACAAAAACTAAAACTAACCAAAATAACCCAACCTGGGACAATATGAACTACATTAAGGATAGAAAAACAAACCCCTTAAACAAAACTCCCACCCCCCCCATTCCTATCAGAAGAACAAGACCATACTGCTGAAAATAATAAGCAATATATGTCTGTTTTAATTGTAGTGCCTAGGGAGGTCTGAATAGGTTAATTTATATGCAGGCATTATTAGTCAGGAGAGGCCAGTCTGAACAGGGGGCTATAAAAAATAACTAGTCCTGCTTGTATGTCTTGTCTTTGTAAATCTGATAACCTTCTTGTGTGTTTGTCCAAATTTTGTTTTTCCAGCCTGTAGCAGTGAACAACTAAATTGCTTAGTGACCTGAAAGGCCAAAATAAGGAATGTCTCAGAACAATAGTTCATCCCTGACCTTTGCCTTTCCTAATTATATGGTCAGACACAGAAACACCTACTGCTCTGAATAAAATTGAATTTGCTGACTTAAATCTACTTATGCTGTAACTATATTTGGTAAAATTTCTTGTATTTTGTAGTTAGCCAATCATGAATTTTATTGTCCTAGATATGGAGATCAGGAATGCCCTGTCTTTTGTGTATAAATACATGGGATGGGGTCTGACCCCCCCCCCCCCCCCAGAGAAAACCTTGTATTGTTTCTCTCCATACTGCAGTGTGCAATCAATAAACAAACGCTTTTTAACCTGTCTTGGCCTGAAGAAGTTATTCAGTCGAGGGTGAATACATTACCAAAACATGGCGTAGTCGGCAGGATTGCAAAATCTCAGACAGCAGTTCAAGTGGCAAAGACTTTCTGCTCCAGGGGCACTCAATTAAGACCATTCTTCTGAATGGTAAGATAATTTTTGTTTTTAGTTTAACAGTAATTGAATGTCTCTGGGTAAGTGGTCAAAGCTGTTTGGCATTCTGGGTGATGCTATCCTAAGAGGCTTTGTTTATTGATTTATTATTGTTGTATGTTGTGTTGTGTAAATTGTTTTTGTAAATGTCAAAACAAGTGACCTAGGAGGGTGTCTATTTAAAGGCAAATGGGATTAGTTTACAATTCTAGCCACCCTAACCTGACTGCAAGTCCTACCGGACGTTAACCAGTCAGTGTTTAAATGCAAGGGGGGCTGTGAAAAACCCATATCCGAAACTGTGACCTGGCAGACACCCTAAGAGGACACATAGTTATCTGTTATCTGATTATTTGTTTAGGAAAACCTCCTGGATAAGGCCTGATTAGACTGCTTTATTTCTTGTATGAGCACTGATAGTATTCCAAGTGAAAAAAATATATATTGTTAGTCTTGGTGAAGGGCTATCCTGGGTAACGTAAGACTGCAGTGGTCATTTAAGGGCAGACATGTTATGTAATGTCACCGGTTGGGGCAAAGGTTTCCCCTGATACAATTCTCTTTTGTTCTGTATTGTTGGCTTTGTTGTTTTAGTTTTTAGAATTTGTGTTAATTGTAAGTAAAAACCCTAAGTGACATTAAAAAAAAAAAAAAAAAAAGTAAAAAGTAAATTTAAAATGGGGCATAGTTCCTCTAAAGGCTGTTCCAATAATCCTAATTGGCCAAAGGGTTCCCCAGCAGAATATATGAATCAACAGCATGGCCTGTTTTGTAATACATATCATACTAAATGGTCCAGACTAACTCAAATTAAAGGGTCCAATGTATGGCTAGAGGGTGGCTCTTAGAACCTAGATAAGATAAATACCCTAAGTAATGTTTTAACAGAGGTTTAAAAAAACGACACTCCTACATCAGAAGAGTGGAAAGCATATTTCAAATGGAATACTGAGGCAGTAAAAGGACAGCGTGAGTCGTTAAAGGCTTCACTAGAGGATAATTATCAAAAAAAAATTAAAAATTAGAAATAAATCTCTCAGTAAGGGAAGAGAAAGAAAAAAACAAAAAAACAACTACTTATTGTGAACCAGATACAATAATAGAACAGACAATCATGCAGGCACATAGCATATATCCTGAACTGCCTCCCCAAGATGCAGAGTCAATAAATCAAGCTGTAATTAGTGATGTCGCGAACTGTTTCGCCGGAGAACAGTTCCCGGCGATCTTAGCTTGTTCGCGTTCGCTGAGGTGGGCGAACATATGCGATGTTCGATTCGCCCCCTATTCGTCATCATTGAGGAAACTTTGACCCTGTATCTCACAGTCTGCAGACACATTTGAGCCAATCAGCAGCAGACACTCCCTCCCAGACCCTCCCAGCTCCTGGGCAGCAGCCATTTTAGATTCATTACGATTCTGGATTCTTAGTGAGAGGAGGTTTAGTGCTGCTGCTGGTGATTTCATAGGGAAATAGATAGCTAGGCTAGTGTATTCAGTGTCCACTACAGTCCTGAAGGACTAATCTAATCTCTGCTGTAAGGACAGCACCCCAAAAAGCCCTTTTTAGGGCTAGAACTTCAGCCCAAAAAGCCCTTTTTAGGGCTAGAACTTTAGTCTTTTTTTTTGTAATTTTATTTGCATTTGCCTGCCTGTCAGCCTGTGTGTGAGGCTCACAGCATATACTGTGATTAATTCTTCTGTGCCACCACTGATATCTGGTTAACATTAGTGTAAATTTAAAAAAAAAAAACACGTTTACATAATTTATCTAGTGTAATCTATCTGGTGTAACATTAGTGTAAATTATTTTAAAAAAAACCTTTTACATCAGTCTGCTATTGTTATTTAATTTTAGTTGCCAGGCCAGCGTGCCACTAATGCCAGCCTGTGTAAGGGCCTAAGGGAACATTAGTGTAAATTTAAAAAAAAAAAAAACTTTTACATCAGTCTGCTATTGTTATTTAATTTTAGTTGCCAGGCCAGCGTGCCACTAGTGCCAGCCTGTGTAAGGGCCTAAGGGGACATTAGTGTAAGTTTAAAAAAAAAAATGTTTTACATCAGTCTGCTATTGTTATTTAATTTTAGTTGCCAGGCCAGCGTGCCACTAATGCCAGCTTGTGTAAAGGCCTAAGGGAACATTAGTGTAAATTTAAAAAAAAAACTTTTACATCAGTCTGCTATTGTTATTTACTTTTAGTTGCCAGGGCAGTGTGCCACTAGTGCCAGCCTGTGTAAGGGCCTAAGGGAACATTAGTGTAAATTTTTTTTTAAAAACTTTTACATCAGTCCGCTATTGTTATTTAATTTTAGTTGCCAGGTCAGCGTGCCACTAGTGCCAGCCTGTGTAAGGGCCTAAGGGAACATTAGTGTAAATTTAAAAAAAAAAAACCTTTTAAATCAGTCTGCTATTGTTATTTTATTTTAGTTGCCAGGCCAGTGTGCCACTAGTCCCAGCCTATGTAAGGGCCTAAGGGAACATTAGTGTAAATTAAAGAAAAGAAAAAAACTTTTACATCAGTATGCTATTGTTATTTAATTTTAGTTGCCAGGCCAGCGTGGTACCACTAGTGCCAGTCTGTGTAAGGGCCTAAGGGAACATTAGTGTAAATTTTAAAAAAAACTTTTACATCAGTCTGCTATTGTTATTTAATTTTAGTTGCCAGGCCAGCGTGCCACTAGTGCCAGCCTGTGTAAGGGCCTAAGGGAACATTAGTGTAAATTTAAAAAAAAAAACTTTTACATCAGTCTGCTATTGTTATTTAATTTTAGTTGCCAGGCCAGCGTGCCACTAGTGCCAGCCTGTGTAAGGGCCTAAGGGAACTTAAGTGTAATTTTTAAAAAAAAAAAAACTTTTACATCAGTCTGCTATTGTTATTTAATTTTAGTTGCCAGGCCAGCATGCCACTAGTGCCAGCCTGTGTAAGGGCCTAAGGGAACATTAGTGTAAATTTTTTTAAAAAAAACTTTTACATCAGTCTGCTATTGTTATTTAATTTTAGTTGCCAGGCCAGCGTGGTGCCACTAGTGCCAGCCTGTGTAAGGGCCTAAGGGAACTTAAGTGTAATTTTTTTTTAAAAAACTTTTACATCAGTCTTCTAGTGTTATTTAATTTTAGTTGCCAGGCCAGCCTGCCACTAGTGCCAGCCTGTGTGTCAGGCTGCCAGCATATACTGTGCCTACTTCCATCCTCAGTGCCACTACTCATATCTGGTGTAACATTAGTGTAACTTTTTTTTAAAAAAAACTTTTACATCAGTCTGCTAGTGTTTTTAATTGCGGTTGCCTGTCTGCCAGAGTGTGTGCCAGGCCCACTTTCCAACTAGTGCCACGAATCATATTTGTTATAACAGTAGTGTAAATATTTTAAATAAAAACTTTTTTGACTGTGAAACATCAGTCTTTTAGTGCAATCTAATTGTAGTTGACTGCCTGCCAGCTTGTGTGCCAGGCCCACTTGCCAAGTTAGTGGCACCACTCATATTTGTTGTAACAGTAGTGTAAATATTTAAATTAAAAAAAATTTGGACTGTGAAACATCAGTCTGCTAGTGTAATCTT
Source organism: Bombina bombina (assembly GCF_027579735.1). Classification (NCBI taxonomy): domain Eukaryota; kingdom Metazoa; phylum Chordata; class Amphibia; order Anura; family Bombinatoridae; genus Bombina; species Bombina bombina. Next base: position 216,557,403 of record NC_069502.1, read on the forward strand.
ATTGCATTTGCCTGCCTGTCTGCCTGCCAGCGTGTGTGCCAGGCCCACTTGCCAAGTTAGTGGCACCACTATTTGTTGTAACAGTAGTTTAAATATTTAAAAAATAAACATTTTTGACTGTGAAACATCAGTCTGCTTTTTTGTGTCAGGCTCACAGCGTATACTGTGCCCACTTGCCCAGTGCCACCACTCATATCTTGTTTAATAGTAGTGTAAGTGTACATTTAAAAAAAAAAAACTTTTTGGATTGTGAAACATCAGTCTGCTTTTTTGTGTCAGGCTCACAGCGTATACTGTGCCCACTTGCCCAGTGCCACCACTCATATTTTGTTTAATAGTAGTGTAAGTGTACATTTAAAAAAAAAATGACAGGCAGAGGCAGGCCACCCCGCAGGTGCCGTCGTGGTCATGGTGCTGTGATTCCCTTAGACCCTACAACTATGCACAGTGTTCAGAGGCCATGTGCCATGAACGCGAAAATTTCTGAGGAGGACCTAGTTGACTGGCTAACACAGGACACCCAATCTTCTACAGCTTCCGCTCCTAACCTTGACACACTATTCACCTCTAGCTTAGCTGCGGTCACCTCTAAAGTGACCAGTGCCACTCACCCTTCTGCCACCACCACCAACACTAGCACCACAGCTGCTTCACTTGATCTGTCAGAGGAGTTATTGACACATCAGTGGGAAGAAATGAGTGATGCGCAACCATCATTGAAAGAGGATGTAGATAACAGTGATATGTCTCAGTCAGGCAGCATTACAGACATGGACGTACGGTGTGATTATGATGGTGATGTTGTACCCGCTGCTGCTTCCTTTGTTGATTTATCAGATACAAGTTAAGCGGTTGATGATGATGCGTCTGTGGATGTCACGTGGGTGCCCGCTAGAAGAGAAGAAGTAGAGGGGAAAAGTTCAGATGGGGAGACAGAGAGGAGGATACAAGTTGGAAGCAGGGGGAGGTCGTTGCAAGTAGCTAGTGGCCCAGTCAGACAGCATGCATCGGCACCCGGGGTCAGCCAGACAGCACGCCAATCAACTCATGCTGTTGCCACCACCAGAACGCTGTCATCGCAGAGCTCAGCAGTGTGGCATTTTTTTGTGTGTGTCTGCCTCTGACAACAGTGATGCCATTTGCAACCTGTGCTAAAAGAAATTGAGTCGTAGGAAGACCAACACCCACCTAGGTACAATTGCTTTGTGAAGGCACATTGTCTCACATCACAAACGCTGATGGGATGAACACATGAGTAGAAGCAGCACACAAACTCAAAGCCGCCATCCTCCTCCTGGTCCAGCATCTTCAGCCACGTCAACCACTGCTGTCCTCCTTGCCCCCTCTCAACCATCCGCCACTCAGTCTCTCTTACGTAGCAGTTCCTGGTCATCTGCCCACAGTCAGGTGTCTGTCAAGGACATGTTTGAGTGTAAGAAGCCAATTTCCCAAAGTCACCCCCTTGCCTGGCTTCTGACAGCTGGCTTGTCTGAACTCTTAGCCCGCCAGCTTTTACCATACAAGCTGGTGGAGTCTGAGGCGTTCAAAAAATTTGTATCTATTGGGACACCGCAGTGGAATGTACCCGGCCGAAATTTCTTTTCACAAAAGGCCATCCCCAACCTGTACTCAATTGTGCGAAAGGAAGTAATGGCATGTCTGGCACACAGCGTTGGGGCAAGGGTCCATCTGACCACTGATAGCTGGTCTGCAAAGCATGGTCAGGGCAGGTATATCACCTACACTGCGCATTGGGTAAACCTGCTGACGGCTGACAAGCATGGAATGCGTGGCTCTGCAGAGGAGTTGGTGACACCGCCATGACTTGCAGGCAGGCCTGCTGCTACCTCCTCTACTCCTCCTACTCAATCCTCTTCCATAACCTCTTCCTCGGCTGAGTCCTCTTCTGCTGCTGCGTCTTGCTCCACATCAACGGCATCCCCCCAGCTCCCCAGGTACTATTCAACATCCCGGATATGGAAGTGTAACGCCGTCTTGGGGTTGACTTGCGTGAAAGCCGAGAGTCACACCGCACCAGCACTCCTGTCCACCCTGAACGCACAGGTGGATCAGTGGCTGACTCCGCACCAACTGGAGATTGGCAAAGTTGTTTCTGACAATGGATCCGATAATAGAACAGACAATCATGCAGGCACATAGCATATATCCTGAACTGCCTCCCCAAGATACAGAGTCAATAAATCAAGCTGTAATTAGTGATGTCACGAACTGTTCGCCGGGGAACAGTTCCCGGCGACCTTAGCTTGTTCGCGTTCGCCGCAGCGGGCGAACATATGCAATGTTCGATCCGCCCCCTATTCGTCATCATTGAGGAAACTTTGACCCTGCATCTCACAGTCTGCAGACACATTTGAGCCAATCAGCAGCAGACACTCCCTCCCAGACCCTCCCAGCTCCTGGGGAGCAGCCATTTTAGATTAATTACGATCCTGCATTCTTAGTGAGAGGAGGTTTAGTGCTGCTGCTGGTGATTTTATAGGGAAATAGATAGCTAGGCTAGTGTATTCAGTGTCCACTACAGTCCTGAAGGACTCATCTAAACTCTGCTGTAAGGACAGCACCCCAAAAAGCCCTTTTTAGGGCTAGAACTTCAGCCCAAAAAGCCCTTTTTAGGGCTAGAACTTCAGTCTTTTTTTTTTTTTTGGTAATTTTATTTGCATTTGCCTGCCTGTCAGCCTGTGTGTGAGGCTCACAGCATATACTGTGATTAATTATTCTGTGCCACCACTGATATCTGGTTAACATTAGTGTAAATTTAAAAAAAAAAAAAACTTTTACATCATTTTGCTAGTGTAATCTATCTGGTGTAACATTAGTGTAAATTAAAAAAAAAAAACTTTTACATCAGTCTGCTATTGTTATTTAATTTTAGTTGCCAGGCCAGCGTGCCACTAGTGCCAGCCTGTGTAAGGGCCTAAGGTAACATTAGTGTAAATTAAAAAAAAAAAAAACTTTTACATCAGTCTGCTATTGTTATTTAATTTTAGTTGCCAGGCCAGCGTGCCACTAGTGCCAGCCTGTGTAAGGGCCTAAGGGGACATTAGTGTAAATTTTTTTAAAAAAAACTTTTCCAATAGTCTGCTATTGTTATTTAATTTTAGTTGCCAGGCCAGCGTGCCACTAGTGCCAGCCTGTGTAAGGGCCTAAGGGAACATTACCGTAAATTAAAAAAAACAAAAAACTTTTACATCAGTCTGCTATTGTTATTTAATTTTAGTTGCCAGGCCAGCGTGGTGCCACTAGTGCCAGCCTGTGTAAGGGCCTAAGGGAACTTAAGTGTACATTTTTTTAATAAAAACTTTTACATCAGTCTGCTATTGTTATTTAATTTTAGTTGCCAGGCCAGCGTGCCACTAGTGCCAGCCTGTGTAAGGGCCTAAGGGTACATTACTGTAAATTTAAAAAAAAAAAAACTTTTACATCAATCTGCTATTGTTATTTAATTTTAGTTGCCAGTGTGCTACTAGTGCCAGCCTGTGTAAGGGCTTAAGGGAACATTAGTGTAAATTTTTTTTTAAATTTTTTTTACATCATTTTGCTAGTTTAATCTAATTTCATTTTCCATCAGGCCTGTGTGTCAGGCTCACAGCATAAACTGTGCCTAATTGCTCTGTTTTCCACCACTTATATCTGGTGTAACATTAGTGTAAATTTTTTCATTTTTTTTTTTACATCAATCTGCTATTGTTATTTAATTTTAGTTGCCAGGCCAGCATGCCACTAGTGCCAGCCTGTGTGTCAGGCTCCCAGCATATACTGTGCCTACTTCCATCCTCAGTGCCACCACTCCTATCAGGTGTAACATAAGTTTAAATTTTGTAATAAAAAACTTTTACATCAGTCTGCTAGTGTTATTTAATTGCAGTTGCCAGGCCAGCCTGCCACTAGTGCCAGCCTGTGTGTCAGGCTCCCAGCATATACTGTGCCTACTTCCATCCTCAGTGCCACTACTCATATCTGGTGTAACTTTTTTAAAAAAAAAACTTTTACATCAGTCTGCTAGTGTTATTTAATTGCAGCTGCCTGCCTGCCAGCATGTGTGCCAGGCCCACTTGCCAAATTAGTGGCACCACTCATATTTGTTGTAACAAAAAATAAACATTTTTGACTGTGAAACATCAGTCTGCTTTTTGTGTCAGGCTCACAGCGTATACTGTGTCCACTTGCCCAGTGCCACCACTCATATATTGTTTAATAGTAGTGTAAGTGTACATTTAAAAAAAAAAAACTTTTTGGATTGTGAAACATCAGTCTGCTTTTTTGTGCCCGGCTCACAGCGTATACTGTGCCCACTTGCCCAGTGCCACCACTTATATCTTGTTTAATATTAGTGTAAGTGTACATTTAAAAAAAAAAAAAACTTTTTGGATTGTGAAACATCAGTCTGCTTTTTTGTGTCAGACTCACAGCGTATACTGTGCCCACTTGCCCAGTGCCACCACTCATATTTTGTTTAATAGTAGTGTAAGTGTACATTTTAAAAAAAATTACAGGCAGGGGCAGGCCACCCCGCAGGTGCCGTCGTGGTCGTGGTGCTGTGATTCCCTTAGACCCTACAACTATGCACAGTGTTCAGAGGCCACGTGCCATGAACGTGAAAAGTTCTGAGGAGGACCTAGTTGAATGGCTAACACAGGACACCCAATCTTTTACAGCTTCCGCTCCTAACCTTGATGCACCATCCACCTCCAGCTTAGTTGCGGGCACCTCTCAAGTGACCAGTGCCACTCGCCCGCCTGCCACCACCACCAACACTAGCACCACAGTCGCTTCACTTGATCTGTCAGAGGAGATATTGACACATCAGTTGGAAGAAATGAATGATGCGCAACCATCATTGACAGAGGATGTAGATAACAGTGATATGTCTCAGTCAGGCAAATGTTACCGAATTCATGCAAGTCGGAAAGGATGGAGCAGTTCGAAAATAAATTAAAAAGTATGCTTTACACAGCGTATAAGGGTGATGTCACAGCACAACGAGAATCTAACAGGGGGAGAGATGAAAGTAATCCTCCTCCTCCCACGACCACGCCGGCAAGGACAGGATGCTTTCCAGACGTATTGTTGATGGAGGACATGCAGACCTTTTTAACTCCATGCATTGTCACAGCCCTTCGGGATCCAGCCTCAGAGAACGACTCAACCAACAGGTAGCAGACTACCTAGCATTAACTGCGGATCTCGACACTCTGAGGAGCGATGGACCCCTTGACTACTGGGTGTGCAGGCTTGACCTGTGGCCTGAGCTATCTCAATTTGCAATCGAACTTCTGGCCTGCCCCGCTTCAATTGTCCTGTCAGAAAGGACCTTCAGTGCAGCAGGAGGTATTGTCACTGAGAAGATAAGTTGCCTAGGTCAAAAAAGTCTTGATTATCTCACCTTTATTAAAATGAATCAGGGATGCATCCCGAAGGGACTGACATTGTGTGATACATTAGAGTAAAAAAGACCTGATGAGATGGGCTGCCTTGGGCTACAAATGGTACACACGCTGCTGTATTTTATCTTCGAATGGAGGATGACTTGCGTGACTTACCCGCCAACAACTATGGTTCAAGCCGCAATGTTTTAGGGCACTTTCTAACTGTCAAACAAACATCAATTTTTCTGGCCGCTGCTACAGCAGCGGCTGCAACAATACCTAATTTTTACATCCCTAATTTTTCTGGCCTCTGGTGTAGCTGTGGCTACAAAACCCAAACCAAAAAAAGGCACATAACATTGATTAAACTGTTAAGAATAGTACTACTTAACACACCACTCATATCTGATGGCACAGTACATTGCACGTGCAGTGCCCCAAATTTGAAGTAGGAGGACCGAACAAGCATCTTTTTCCATCTCCCGGTTCCTAGAAATTATCTCCAGGTTCCTAAAATCGATGCCATACCTGTACTCTATTGTGCAAAAGGATGGCATATGTGGTGTTTCATGCTGTTGTGCCTGTTGAGGGTCGGGGACCCTCGTATAAAAAGGCTGAAGGAGAACGACCTGTACTGGGTGTCCAAGTATCTTTTTCCATCTCCCGGTTCCTAAAAATTATCTCCGGGTTCCTAAAATCGATGCCATACCTGTACTGGATTGTTCAAAAGGATGGCATATGTGGTGTTTCATGCTGTTGTTTCTGTTGAGGGTCGGGGACCCTCGTATAAAAAGGCTGAAGGAGAACGACCTGTACTGGGTGTCCAAGCATCTTTTTCCATCTCCTGGTTCCTAAAAATTACCTCCGGGTTCCTAAAATTGATGCCATACCTGTACTCGATTGTGCAAAAGGATGGCATATGTGGTGTTTCATGCTGTTGTTTCTGTTGAGGGTCGTGGACCCTCGTATAAAAAGGCTAAAGGAGAACGACCTGTACTGGGTGTCCAAGCATCTTTTTCCATCTCCCGGTTCCTAAAAATTATCTCCGGGTTCCTAAAATCGATGCCATACCTGTACTCGATTGTGCAAAAGGATGGCATATGTGGTGTTTCATGCTTTTGTGCCTGTTGAGGGTCGGGGACCCTCGTATAAAAAGGCTGAAGGAGAACGACCTGTACTGGGTGTCCAAGCATCTTATTCCATCTCCCGGTTCCTAAAAATTATCTCCGGGTTCCTAAAATCGATGCCATACCTGTACTCTATTGTGAAAAAGGATGGCATATGTGGTATTTCATGCTGTTGTGCCTGTTGAGTTTCGTGGACCCAAGTATAAAAAGGCTGAAGGAGAACGACCTGTACTGGGTGTCCAAGCATCTTTTTCCATCTCCCGGTTCCTAAAAATTATCTCCGGGTTCCTAAAATCGATGCCATACCTGTACTCGATTGTGCAAAAGGATGGCATATGTGGTATTTCATGCTGTTGTGCCTGTTGAGGGTCGTGGACCCAAGTATAAAAAGGCTGAAGGAGAACGACCTGTACTGGGTGTCCAAGCATCTTTTTCCATCTCCCGGTTCCTAAAAATTATCTCCGGGTTCCTAAAATAGATGCCATACCTGTACTCTATTGTGCAAAAGGATGGCATATGTGGTATTTCATGCTGTTGTGCCTGTTGAGGTTCGGGGACCCAAGTATAAAAAGGCTGAAGGAGAACGACCTGTACTGGGTGTCCAAGCATCTTTTTCCATCTCCCGGTTCCTAAAAATTATCTCCGGGTTCCTAAAATCGATGCCTTACCTGTACTCAATTGTGCAAAAGGATGGCATATGTGGTGTTTCATGCTGTTGTTTCTGTTGAGGGTTGGGGACCCTCGTATAAAAAGGCTGAAGGAGAACGACCTGTACTGGGTGTCCAAGCATCTTTTTCCATCTCCCGGTTCCTAAAAATTATCTCCGGGTTCCTAAAATCGATGCCATACCTGTACTCTATTGTGCAAAAGGATGGAATATGTGGTATTTCATGCTGTTGTGCCTGTTGAGGGTCGGGGACCCAAGTATAAAAAGGCTGAAGGAGAACGACCTGTACTGGGTGTCCAAGCATCTTTTTACATCTCCCGGTTCTTAAAAATTATCTCCGGGTTCCTAAAATCGATACCATACCTGTACTCTATTGTGCAAAAGGATGGCATATGTGGTATTTCATGCTGTTGTGCCTGTTGAGGGTCGGGGACCCAAGTATAAAAAGGCTGAAGGAGAACAACCTGTACTGGGTGTCCAAGCATCTTTTTCCATCTCCCGGTTCCTAAAAATTATCTCAGGGTTCCTAAAATCGATGCCATACCTGTACTCTATTGTGCAAAAGTATGGCATATGTGGTATTTCATGCTGTTGTGCCTGTTGAGGGTCGGGGACCCAAGTATAAAAAGGCTGAAGGAGAACGACCTGTACTGGGTGTCCAAACATCTTTTTCCATCTCCCGGATGTAGCGGTACTCCACTAGGGGGTCTCCCTTCCTCTGTCCAAACCCAGGGGTGGCCACCGGATAGTGGGACCAGAGATATAGTTGCTGAGACTGGGGTCAAGCCAGCGGTTGTATCTCCCCCAGCTGGGCTGGTCTCAGTGGACTCCCAGTCAGGTAGCATCCTCTTTGCCCTGCAGCTCTATATTGGCAGGTATCGTCCCCTCTGCCTGTCTGTTTCTAGGCAGGAATAAATCCCCCTGCCAGGCTGCTTCTTGGCAGGAATTGCTCCCTATGCCTCCAAATAGTGGGACCAGGGCTATCGTGGCTGAGACCAGGGTCTAGCCAGCGGCTGTATCTCCCCCAGCTGTGCTGGTCTCAGTGGGCTCCCAGGCAGGTAGCGTCCCCTCTGCCTGTCTGCTTCTAGGCAGGAATAGATCCCTCTCCCTCACTGCACACTTCCAGCAGGTAGCGTGCCCTCTGGTTTCTTATAGGCAGGAATCGATCCCTCTGCCTTGCTGCTCCTTTCAAGCAGGCCAGCTCTTTGCATACAGACCCACAGACTCTGTAACAGAATGCAGGGTCAGAACCTCAAAACTGGTATACCTGAAAGAATCAGACAGCACAAAAAGGCAATCCCGGACCCCAACCTGTACTTGATTGTGGAAAAGGAAGTAACCTTACCATGGGTCCCAGTCCACATGTTTTATTGTTATACTCTGTCAGGGAAATTATATAACTATCAATTGTATCAATCAAATATATATTGCATCTATTGATCTCTGTAATTCGTATCTATCAAATGTATATTGCATCTTTAGATCTATGTAATTTGTATCTATCAAATGTATATTGCATCTATTGATGTAATTCGTACCTATCAAATGTATATTGCATCTTTTGATCCATGTAATTCTTATCTATCAAATGTATATTGCATCTTTTGATCTCTGTAATTCGTATCGATCAAATGTATATTGCATCTTTTGATCTATGTTATCCGTACCTATCAAATGTATATTGCTTCTATTGATCTATGTAATCTATGGATCTATCTATCAAATCTATCGATCTTGTGGCCGGACTGTTTTGTGACAGCAACTTGTGTTTTGGCCAAATTTGAAGTAGAAGGACAGACCAAGTATCTTCTTCCGTCTCCCTGTTCCAAAAATCAAGGCCATATAGACCTCCCCCCGATAGGGGGAGTAACAGGTATTAAACTGCTAAGAATAGTTCTACTTAGTGCTTAACACACCAGGGGTCCCAGACCGCATGTTTTATTGTTATACTCTGTCAGGGAAATTATATAACTATCAATCGTATCAATCAAATATATCTTGCATCTATTGATCTCCGTAATTCGTATCGATCAAATGTATATTGCATCTTTTGATCTATGTAATTCGTACCTATCAAATGTATATTGCATCTTTTGATCCATGTAATTCGTATCTATCAAATGTATATTGCATCTTTTGATCTCTGTAATTCGTCTCGATCAAATGTATATTGCATCTTTTGATCTATGTTATTCGTACCTATCAAATGTATATTGCATCTATTGATCTATGTAATCTATGGATCTATCTATCAAATCTATCGATCTCGTGGCCGGACTGTTTTGTGACAGCAACATGTGTTTCAGCCAAATTTAAAGTAGGAGAACAGACCAAGCATCTTCTTCCATCTCCCTGTTCCGAAAATCAAGGCCATATAGACCTCCCCAGATAGGGGGAGTAACAGGTATTAAACTGCTAAGAATAGTACTACTTAGTGCTTAACACACCACGGGTCCCAGACCACATGTTTTATTGTTATACTCTGTCAGGGAAATTATATAACTATCAATCGTATCAATCAAATATATATTGCATCTATTGATCTCTGTAATTCGTATCGATCAAATGTATATTGCATTTTTTGATCTATGTAATTCGTACCTATCAAATGTATATTGCATCTTTTGATCTGCCTTGCTGCTCCTTTCAGGCAGGCCAGCTCTTTGCATAGAGGCCCACAGACTCTGTAACAGATCTCTCTTGCAGGGAGAGGTGCAGCCAGAATGCAGGGTCAGAAACTCTGCAACTGGTATACTTGATTGTGCAAACGGAAGTAGCCTTACCATGGGTCCCAGACCGCATGTTTTATTGTTATACTCTGTCAGGGAAATTATAAAACTATCAATCGTATCATTCAAATATATATTGCATCTATTGATCTCTGTAATTCGTATCGATCAAATGTATATTGCATCTTTTTATCTATGTTATTCGTACCTATCAAATGCACATTGCATCTTTTGATCTGCCTTGCTGCTCCTTTCAGGCAGGCCAGCTCTTTGCATAGAGGCCCACAGACTCTGTAACAGATCTCTCTTGCAGGGAGAGGTGCAGCCAGAATGCAGGGTCAAAACCTCTGCAACTGGTATACTCGATTGTGCAAAAGGAAGTAACCTTACCATGGGTCCCAGAATGCACGTCTTTGTAATTCTCTGTCTGGGAAATTATATATCTTTCAAATTAGCTATTTATCTATCAAATCTATCTAACTATCAATCTTATCTGTCAAATGTTTATTGCATCTATTGATCTATGCAATTCGTATCTATCAAATGTATATTGCATCTATTGATCTATGGAATTCGTATCTATCAAATGTATATTGCATCTATTGATCTATGCAATTCATATCTATCAAATGTATATTGCATCTATTGATCTATGGAATTCGTATCTATCAAATGTATATTGCATCTACTGATCTATGCAATTCGTATCTATCAAATGTATATTGCATATATTGATCTATGGAATTCGTATCTATCAAATGTATATTGCATCTATTGATCTATGTAATTCATATCTATCAAATGTATATTGCATCTTTTGATCTATGTAATTCGTATCTATCAAATGTATATTGCATCTATTGATGTAATTCATATCTATCAAATGTATATTGCATCTTTTGATCCATGTAATTTGTATCTATCAAATGTATATTGCATCTTTTGATCTATGTAATTCGTATCTATCAAATGTAAATTGCATCTTTTGATCTATGTAATTTGTATCTATCAAATTTATATTGCATCTTTTGATCTATGTAATTGGTATCTATCAAATGTATATTGCATCTATTGATCTATGTAATCTATGTATCTATCTATCTATCAAATCTATCGATCTCGTGGTTGTGCAAATGGACTGTTTGCGGTGCGTTAAACGGGGAGTTTGGTCTGTCACTGTGAAGCGGGCGTAACCCTTACACTACCTGATCGATACAACATCATACCTGATGTTTTAAAGCACGTTATTCCAAACAGTTTAGGAATGTTAGGTGATTTATGCCCTTTATGGCTTAAAACCAGACTCTGCATCAACTATGTCATTTTCCATGGGAGTTTTGCCATGGATCCCCTTCCGGCATGCCACAGTCCAGGTGTTAGTCCCCTTGAAACAACTTTTCCATCAGTATTGCGGCCAGAAAGAGTCCCTGTGGGTTTTAAAATTAGTCTGCCCATTGAAATCAATTGTGGTTCGCCTGTTTCGCCGGCTTGCGAACATTTGCCGAAGTTCGCTGTTCGCGAATGCAAAATTTTAGGTTCGCTACATCACTAGCTGTAATACCAACTGCTCCTGAATCACAAGCTGAAACATCATTAAGACACCCTAACAGGCACAGAACTGTACCACACAAACTAGCTAACACAGTAATTCCCAACAGAATTGCTAAATTACTACATAAACAGGCTGGGGATGGGAGTCCCACATCAAGCTTTTCAGACAGTAGTGATGAAAGGGGGATGGGTATTCACTTAATAGCTCCCTTAAGAGAGGTATCCCACAGAGAAGAGGAAGAAGTCAGGAGAATACACTTACCCTGGACCCCCCTGGACATAATGACTACGCAGAGTAATTTTCCTTCCGCCACCACAAATTCTCAAGAATTTGCACACAGATTAAGAATAGTATGCTGCTCCTATTCCCCGACAACTAGGGATATATGGCAACTGATTGAGTCAGTTTTGACCCCTTCAGAGCAAACTAAGTTCATTGCCAGATATGATGCAGATCCTTACAATTGGGGGATGCAGTTAATCGTGCTACCCCCAATTGGAACAGTCTGCGTGATGAAAGAGATACAACAAAATTGAGTGGGTGGTATACACATTTGCAAACTCTAATTCAAAATACGTTTACAATTGAGGTGAACTGGGGCAGAATTAGTAGTATGAAACAGAGAAAGAATCAGACCACAGATGAATCTGCAAAAGAGATTCTAGAAGCTATAAAACAGTATGGGGGCATTTAGGATGTTGAGGGAAATGCCACTCCACTAGTTGTGAGTGCTTTTGTGCAGGGTTTACTTCCAAAGGTGGCACAACAATTGTGGGTATCATTACTGGGTTGGCAGAGTCAGTCCTTGCAAATAGTGAGAACAGCAGCTGGTCAAGTATATAGAGAACTTGAGGAAAAAGAACAGAATAAGATACATAGGCATCTATTTATTAAGCCGTCAACTTACCTGCATTCGACGGCACCAATACGCTTGCCTAAGTTCGCCTAACATTGCTGCCGCGGACCTGAATACATTCTCCAAAATTACCAAAAAAGCTGTCAAAAAGCCACGCACCAAGTACAGAGCGATGAGCAGCGGACTGTTGTTAACTAACAGTCATCAATCTCGCTGCTCATCGGCTTTTTCACAGCTTTCTTGGTACCCTGTCACTAAGCACCCACACTATACTATACTGTTTTACCACTAAACAGCCGCTCCCGGCCCCCTGTCGCAACTAAATAAAGTTATTAACCCCTAAACCGCAGCTCACGGACCCCGCTGCAACTAAATAAAGTGTTTAACCCCTAAACCACTGCTCCCGTAGCCCACCGCCACCTACATTATGTTATTAACCCCTAATCTGCACCCCCTACACTGCTGCCACTATATTAAATGTATTAACCCCTAAACCTAAGTCTAACCCTAACCCTAACACCACCTAACTTAAATATAATTTAAATAAATCTAAATAAATATTCCTAGCATTAAATAAATTACTCATATTTAAAACTAAATACTTGCCTATAAAATAAACCCTAAGCTAGCTAAAAAATAACTAATAGTTACATTGTAGCTATCTTAGGGTTTATTTTTATTTTACAGGCAAGTTTGTATTTATTTTAACTAGGTACAATAGCTATTAATAGTTATTAACTATTTAAAAAAAACAAACACTAAATTACAGAAAATAATAAAATAATTACAAGATTTTTAAATTAATTACACCTAATCTAATCCCCCTAATAAAATAAAAAAGCCCCCTAAAATAAAAAAGTCATACCCTACACTAAATTACAAATAGCCCTTAAAAGTAATCAGCTCTTTTACCTGAAAAAAAGTACAATCCCCCCCAACATTAAAACCCACCACCCACACACCCAACCCTACTCTAAAACCCACCCAATCCCCCCTTAAAAAAACCTAACACTAACCCTTTGAAGATCACCTTACCTTGAGAAGTCTTCACCCAACCAGGCAGAAGTCCTCAATGAAGCTGGGCGAAGTGGTCCTCCAGACCGACAGAAGTCTTCATCCAAGCCGGGAAGAAGAGGTCCTCCAGACAGGCAGAAGTCTTCATCCAGACGGCATCTTCTATCTTCATCCATCTGGCGTGGAGCATCTTCTTCTTCCAATGTCTTCTTCAACAATGGTGGGTCCTTTAAGTGACGTCATCCAAGATGGCATCCCTTCAATTCCGATTGGCTGATCAGCCAATCGGAATTAAGGTAGGAAAAATCCTATTGGTTGATGCAATCAGCCAATAGAATTGAAGTTCAACAGCCAATAGAATGCAAGCTCAATACTATTGGCTGATTGCATCAACCAATAGGATTTTTCCTACCTTAATTCTGATTGGCTGATAGAATTCTATCAGCCAATCTGAATTGAAGGGAAGCCATCTTGGATGACATCACTTAAAGGACCCTTCAATATTGAAGAAGACATCGGAAGAAGAGGTTGTTCCGCGTCGGATGTCTTGAAGATGGAGCCGCGCCGGATGGATGAAGATAGAAGATGCCGTCTGGATGAAGACTTCTGCCCGTCTTGACGACCTCTTCTGCCTGGCTTGGATGAAGACTTCTGCCCATCTGGAGGACCACTTCTGCACGATTGGGTGAAGACATCCCCCGGTAAGGTGATCTTCAAGGGGTTAGTGTTTGGTTTTTTAAGGCGAGATTGGGTGGGTTTTAGAGTAGGGTTGGGTGTGTGGGTGGTGGGTTTTAATGTTGGGGGGATTGTACTTTTTTTCGGGTAAAACAGCTGATTACTTTGGGGCAATGCCCCGCAAAAGGCCCTTTTAAGGACTATTTGTAATTTAGTGTAGGGTAGGGCTTTTTTATTTTGGGGGGCTTTTTTATTTTGTTAGGGGGATTAGATTAGGTGTAATTAGTTTAAAAATCTTGTAATTATTTTATTATTTTCTGTAATTTAGTGTTTTTATTTTGTACTTTAGATAATTTTATTTAATTTTAATTAATTGTATTTAATTTAGGAAATTAATTTAATTGTAGTGTAGTGTTTGGTGTAATTGTAACTTAGGTTAGGTTTTATTTTTCAGGTACTTTTGTATTTATTTTAACTAGGTAGCAAGTAAATAGTTAATAACTATTTAATAACTATTCTATCTAGTTAAAATAAATACAAACTTGCCTGTAAAATAAAAATAAACCCTGAGATAGATACAAATTAACTATTAGTTATATTGTAGCTATTTTAGGGTTTATTTTATAGGTAAGTATTTAGTTTTAAATACGAATAATTTATTTAATGCTAGGAATATTTATTTAGATTTATTTAAATTATATTTAAGTTAGGGGGTGTTAGGGTTAGACTTAGGTTTAGGGGTTAATAAATTTAATATAGTGGCGGCAGTGTAGGGGGGCAGATTAGGGGTTAATAAATATAATGTAGGTGGCATGGGCTCCGGGAGCGGTGGTTTAGGGGTTAAACACTTTATTTAGTTGTGGCGGGCTCCGGGAGCGGCGGTTTAGGGTTTAATAAGTATAATGTAGGTGGCGGCGGTGTCAGGGCGGCAAATTAGGGGTGTTTAGACTCGGGGTACATGTTAGGGTGTTAGGTGTAAACGTAACTTTGTTCTCCTATAGGAATCAATGGGATATCGGGCGGCAGCGAACATGAGCTTTCGCTGCTTTCAGACTCCCATTGATTCCTATGGCATCCGCCGCCTCCAGGGCGGCAGATTGAAAACCAGGTACGCTGGGCCGGAATAGTGCCGAGCGTACCTGCTAGTTATTTGATAACTAGCAAAAGTAGTCAGATTGTGCCGAACTTGCATTTGGAACATCTGGAGTGATGTAAGCATCGATCTGTGTCGGACTGAGTCCGGCAGATCGTATGTTACGTCACATATTTCTACTTTTGCCGGTCTGTAGGGTTTGATAACTAAGGGGAATCAGGCTTGCCACAAATACACTGCGGAATTCCAGCATATTTGCTGCTGACGGCTTGATAAATAGATGCCATAAACTGATGTAGGCACAGGAAGAAGCAGCTAAAATGCAAACAGTTTACTATGCCCAACAGACAGATTTAAATAAAACTCAGATGACAAATAACAAAAAGAGAGAAATAGATAAAAGAATACAATGTTTCAAATGTGGAAAGGTGGGGCACATGAGAAAAGATTGCTGGTCACTCAAGCAGCACACAAACACAGACATAAGAGCTGCATGCAAAAGGGAGGGGGAGAGGAGGAGAAGGGACTGTTTAACCCTGAGAAATATACAAACTATCGCCTAGATTTAGAGTTTTGCAGCCAAAGGGGTGCGTTAGCTACGCATGTTTTTTCCCCCCGCACCTTTTAAATAACACTGGCATTTAGAGTTCTCTGAAGAGCTGCGTTTAGGCTCCAAGAAGGGAGGCATATTTACCACCACTTCAACTCTCAATACCAGCGTTGCTTACGGTAGCGGCTAGCTGGAAAAACGTGCTCATGCATGATTCCCCCATAGGAAACAATGTGGCAGTTTGGCCTGAAAAAAAACCACCTGCAAAAAAGCAGCGTTAAGATCCCAACGCAGCCCCATTGTTTCCTATGGGGAAACACTTTCTAAGTCTGCACCTAACACCCTAACATGAACCCCGAGTCTAAACACCCCTAACCTTACACTTATTAACCCCTAATCTGCCGCCTCCGCTATCGCTGACACCTGCATTTTATTATTAACACCGCCGCAACCTACATTATACCTATGTACCCCGAATCTGCTGCCCCTAACATCACCAACCCCTATATTATATTTATTAACCCCTAATCTGCCCCCCCAACGTCGCCGCTACTTTACCTACACTTAGTAACCCCTATTCTGCCGACCGGACCTCGCCGCTACTCTAATAAATGTATTAACCCCTAAACCTCCGCACTCCCGCCTCAAAAACCATATAATAAATAGTATTAACCCCTAATCTGCCCTCCCTAACATCGCCGACACCTAACTTCAAGTATTAACCCCTAATCTGCCAACCGGACCTCGCCGCTACTCTAATAAATGTATTAACCCCTAAAGCTAAGTTTAACCCTAACCCTAACACCCCCCTAAGTTAAATATATTTTTTATCTAACGAAATAAATTAAATATTATTAACTAAAGTCTTCCTATTTAAAACTACAGTAAATACTTACCTGTAAAATAAACCCTAATATAGCTACAATATAACGAATAATTATATTGTAGCTATTTTAGGATTTATATTTATTTTACAGGCAACTTTGTATTTATTTTAACTAGGTACAATAGCTATTAAATAGTTATTTACTATTTAATAGCTACCTAGTTAAAATAATTACCAAATTACCTGTAAAATAAATCCTAACCTAAGTTACAATTAAATCTAACACTACACTATCAATAAATAAATTAAATCAATTAACTACAAGTACCTACAATTAAATAAACTAAACTAAATTACAAAAAAAAAGATTACAAGAATTTTAAGCTAATTACACCTACTCTAAGCCCCCTTATAAAATAACAAAGCCCCCCAAAATAAAAAAATTCCCTACCCTAATCTAAATTAAAATAGTTAACAGCTCTATTACCTTACCAGCCCTTAAAAGGGCTTTTTGCGGGCATGCCCCAAAGAAATAATCTCTTTTGCCTGTAAAAAAAACACAATACCACCCCCCAACATTACAACCCACCACCCACATACCCCTACTCTAACCCAAAGCCCCCTTAAAAAAACCTAACACTAACCCCTGAAGATCTCCCTACCTTGAGTCGTCTTCACTCAGCCCACCGATTCAAAGTAGCTTAAAAGTAGCTTAAAAACAATTTATTACTGTGCGCAAAAAGATAAAAGTTACACTCACAAGATAGTAGTGTTAAAACAGCATTTCATAGATGTGACCACAGTCCTCCGTGATTCAGAAATAGTCTTTGTGAGCCGGTTTACATCACAGCGTCCTCCCTTACAATCCTGGAACTAAGTCTCTGCTTGTAACTCCCAGGGCTGATCGCTCTCCCGTATCACCGGATTTTCAACCAGACGCTAACAGTTATCTCCACAGAGAGACCATGACATGTTAGTCACAACACAGACTATGTGACAACAAGTTGCAACCAAATTTAACCCTTGATGTACCCTACGCGTTTCGTTTGCAACAGGCAAGCTTCTTCAGGGGTATTGATTAAAGGACTTTGCTATATACTTAAAAAAAAAGCAAAATTTAAAATACTTTAACCGGAAATGACATAAAAAAGCCGGTTCGTACACAAGCATCTGTTTCTACTTGGTCCTACTGCACCATACTATTCATCATTACAACCCGTCATGTCATAATAGTTGGAAAACAAACAGTATGATTCTACTCCACCATAGAATTGTAATATTATATAGTATCAATTACATTGTTGCGCTTTAGAGAAATTTTATTATAAGAATATTTCAATTGGCAAACCAATGTCTAAACAATTACTTTTAAAATTCACAATTGATGTAGTACCCCTTAATGTAGTAATCCCTTAAAAAAAAATTGGAAAAAGATGGAAAGGAAATACCTTGTTTCTATTTTCTATTTTTTGTATATTTTATATAAATTCATTGTATTATGTGCATTTTATATGTTATGTCTAAAAATATATATTGAATTTTATATTTTGTGTCTAAAAATATATATTAAATGGGGTCACAGTTGATACTACAAATTGGTCAACAAACACCTATTTTTACTCATATTTGAGATAAATCCTGATTTATTTGTTCAAAATCACTTATAGAACTATACTTAAATCTTTATTTTAGTTTTGTTTTTTATTTTTTATTAATATTCTTATATATTCATAAAGACTTTTCAATTCCGTAATCAAAAAAGTTTCTCTCCTTCTCAGTTTGGTGAGACGATTGGTCCCCTCTATTTTGAAAGGGACCCAATCAATCACCTTGATTTTCAAACCTACCGGATTGCTCGCATGAAAATCCCTAAAGTGATCCACTACGCTATGCTTAAAGGGACACTGTACCCAAATTTTTTCTTTTGTGATTCAGATTGAGCAGGACATTTTAAGCAACTTTCTAATTTACTCCTATTATCAAATTCTTCATTCTCTTGGTATCTTTATTTGAAATGCACAAATGTAAGTTTAGATGCCGGCCCATTTTTGGTGAACAACCTGGGTTGTCCTTGCTGATTGGTGGATAAATTCATCCACCAATAAAAAAGTGCTGTCCAGAGTACTGAAACAAAAAAAAAGCTTAGATGCCTTCTTTTTCAAATAAAGATAGCAAGAGAATGAAGAAAAAATGATAATAGGAGCAAATTAGAAAGTTGCTTAAAATTGCATGTTCTATCTGAATTACAAAATAAATAATTTGGGTTCAGTGTCCCTTTAACAACACCTTTCAATATGTTATTAGTGTGTTCCCAAAATCTTAGTTTTTATTTTTATTTTTGTTCTTCCTAAATATATTTTCTTACATTGGCAAATAAGTTGATAGACTATGGGAGTAGATTTTTAAGTACATCTATATTTCATATTATAATTTCTGTCCCCAAGAGCATTAGAAAAAGAATTACACTGTAACACATGTACACACGTTACAAGTTTTCTTCATTTTTTAATTTTGATGGTGCTAACAATTGTTTTAAGTCCCTATTTTTTCTGAACACAATTTTTGGTTTATCACCTAATACTGAATTTAAAATTGGATGCTGTCCGGTGGGAGGGCTTGGCAGACGGCAGCAAGGAACGAGAGCTCCGACACTAGAAATAATAAAAACTGCTATACCTTGCTTTTTTGGCTTCCGATCTGCCTCCCCGCAGCTATATCTTGTCGGGTTCCTTTGTAGCAGACATCACCAACTGATTTGAAGTGCTGCGCAAAGTCTATCATCCACTTTATCCCCCGGTTGCGCTACAGTGAACTTACCCACGTGGGCGGCCAGACTCCATGGCGCCGTGATAGAAGCAGTAACGCTACACTGAAGGGGCAGCATTGGAGGACCCGGGACTGAGTGGCGTCCCCTGGAGTACCCTGAACCCGACCTTCTATCTGGTGTAACCGGGGTGAGAGGCTTGGGGGGCTGAGGACAAGCTACCTCCATCACGGCCAAACAGACAGCTTTCTAACTGTGCAGATTGAGGGCAAATAAACAACACAGACCGGTAAGAGCCAGGGGGCTAATGAGGCATTGTATCGGCTGGTTCCACAACAAGCTTAGGCCGATTCATAAACCCACTTAACCTGGGACTGGCTGGGACAGAGGCTTGAGTGAAGGCATTATTGTGTGTGAATAGTGCAGTGCCTAAAGCAGTCAGGAGCCACAAATGCTGGAGTTTCCTTTTGCTCTCTGGATCAGGTTAAAGTTAAGTACCCCTTGACCTCTCACTACTTTGTCTAAACTGGACTTATGCAGTAACCGGGGCTTTTTTTTTTCTGTGGGCTCTTCTTGTCTAAAAGACCTTTTTTTTTCTCCTGGCACACATTTTTATTATTAAGGCCTGGCCTGGATATTTGCTCATCTAGGGCTGTGAAATCTGTGACCTGCATTGCCAGCACTTCTATAACTACCATTTGTTTGTGGACTCTGGGTTATTACTGAGCTTGCTGATGAGAGTGGACGAATACTTTCAGAAATTGAACCCACTTCAAAGTGACAGCATGAGCCAGAAAAATAAAGGCAGTGATAGGAAAGCTAAACACCAGCTAGAAACCCAGGCAGTGATTGAGATGTGCCCAGATGACAACGCCAAACGCACTGGAGATCAGACACAACTTATGAAAGACCTGAAATCCTTCTTTCTCCCTAAAATGGAGAACCTGCAAGCAGGACTTGATACTTTAACTAGCGAGGTCAGGCAGTACTCTACCCGTCTCTCTGACGCAGAGGGCCGCATCTCTGAGATAGAAGATAGACAGGCGGCATCAAGTAATTCCCTACAACAAATACTACGCCAGAATAAATTACTGCAAGAGCGTGTAGATGACCTGGAAAATCACAGCCGCCACAATAATTTGCGGGTGGTGGGTCTGCCTGAAAAAGTCAAGGGTAAGGATCTCCTGGCCTTTGCAGCCTTAATTTTGCCAAAACTTCTGGGTATACCACAATATATACTGCCCTTGGATGTGGAGAGGGCTCATAGAATAGGCCCTGAAAGAAATTTGGAAAACAACAACATGAAACTGAGACAAGTAATCTTCAGGTGTCTTAACTTCCAGGAGAAGCTGCGAATCTTAAGGGCTTATCATCTACAGAAAGAAGTTTTATATGAGGGCAATCGGCTCTTATTATTTCAAGATTTTTCTTCAGAAGTTTCCAGGCAGCGGAAAGACTTTTCACCTATTTGCTCATGCCTGTATGAGCAGGGCCGACAGGTGGCCCTGCTGTTTCCGGCAAAGCTTCGCTTGCAGACTCCTGTGGGCCCTAAGTACTTCCACTACCCCCAGGCGGTGGAAAGTTATCTGGAAACGGAGAGGAAGCAGAGGGACACGGGCTGAGGGCCCTGGACTTTCCTATGACGCAGCACGTAAATATATCATAATTATCACTGTTATTGTTTATGGTTTTACTTGTTTTTGATAGACTTTCACAAAGAAAATGCACATGTGACTCTAAAAGAACACACCTAGAGACTGGTGATTCGAAGGAGAGACCCTATTTGGGTTTTACTTTGCATGCCCGAGGACAATGTGTAAACACGGGCTCGAAAATGTTATGTCAGTTATTGTTAACTAGCATAATGTTAGCTGAGTTAATTTTGTTTAATGTTTGTTTGATTGCCTTGCATATATTTGCACCTAACAGTTTGGAACTAACACTCTTCCTATGTGCGCTTATGGTTAGATGTGTTCTAACATTGAAATTTCCCCCTATACAGGTTCCTAGGCATTAAACACTCTGCCCACTTTTAATTTTACTCTGTGTTTTTGATACTCTGTGGCATCTGGACAGATATGGACCCTTTATTCGGGGGTTTCATTCCAGGCCCACACTTGACGACTGTTCGGCCTTCTTGCTGCTCCCTTCGCGGCCGAGGTTTTCCTGTGGGGGGGGGGGGGGCGGTGGGGGGTTCATGCGTGCCATAGGACTAACAACACCACTACTTATTCAGACTATTGTATATCATTGTGCATCTGTTTGTTCTCTTCTACTCTGTGTACCCAACAAACTGCACTCGTTACAATGTATTGTATTCCCCTTTTGCAGGGGAGGGGGGTAGGCTTGTTACCTGGGAGTCTCCCATACGTGTATTGCTGTCTGGCCTTCTCGCCGCTTCTTCCACGGGCGGAGTCCGCCTGTGGGGTGGGCGATGGGGGGAGCAGACTTGTCATATGTTTTTTTGTGCTGTATATTGCTTGGTGTGTTGTATGTTGCTGTGGGACCTCTTGTTATACAATAGTTTGCACATATGCCCAGACATTCCCATTACAATTTATTGCTAGATATCTTTGTTGGGAGCGAATAGTTGGATTACTGTTACAAGGAGTCCAAGTCCTAGGGGAATATTTGGGTTGCGGTGGAGATGGGGAGACCATTACTGTGGGAATGCATTTATTTATACGGTATTATGGTTCCTTTGGGAGCCCTATGCAAGTCTTGTTTTGGATTTGTGTGGGCAAGACCCCTTGTATTATTGCTATACACATTGGTTGGGTGCCCGAGCTTGAAGAATATAATGTGTACCTTACCCTGGCCAAACCAGGCAACACTGATTCCACATATACACAGATAAAAAAAAAAAAATTCTTCTTCTCCTCTTTCTCCCCCCTCTCTTCTTCTTTTCCTCTCCCTTCCTCTCTGTGCCCCTTCCTCTTACTCCCTCTGTATTGACATAAATGACACTTAAACTGACGTCTTGGAACGTGGGGGGTATTAACTCCCCAGTGAAGAGGAGAGCGATCCTATCCCATTTAAAGAAATTAGACTCCGACATAGCGTTTCTTCAGGAAACCCACTTAACAGATACAGAACATGACAAATTAAAAAATCATGGGTAGGATCGATCTCTTATCTCTCTCATACTAGCTCAAGTAGGGGTTTAGCTGTTTTATTTGGTAAGCGCCTCTCATTTGAACTGCTGCATACATATAAGGATGAGGAGGGTAGGTTTTTGATACTGAGGGTTAAAATTCAGGACATCATCTATGTTCTTTGTAATATCTATGCCCCCAACTCTAAAACCCTTGCTTTTTGGAACACTCTGACTCAAGCATTGACTCCCTTTGGTGGCGTTCCATTTATTCTGGGGGGGGATTTTAATCTGGCTCCAAGTCCGCAGTTGGATAGAGCTTGGTTGGGTCCTGTGGACGCCAGTGCTAGGCTTTTAAGACATAGGGGGAAATTTGAAACAAAGGTTTTCTCCAAACTACACTCAGACTTGGCGGTGTGCGACATATGGAGAAGGAGACATCCTCTGGAAAGGAGTTATACATGCCTGTCCAAGGCAGCAGGCTCCCTATCTAGAATTGATATGTTTTGGATATAGTAAAATTTAATTCCCAGAGTTAGCCAGGAGAAAATATACACCATTTTACTGTCAGATCATGCCCCAGTGGGACTGACACTGCAGCTCCACAGGAACAAGCCAAACAGGAACACACTCAGATTCCCATCATACCTGGTGACCTCGGAGGCCTTCCAAAAATATCTCACGCACTGCTGGAATGATTTCTATACGGAGAACCAGCAGCACCTGGATCAACCACAGTTGTTCTGGGATACTGCTAAAGCAGTTTTAACAGGACATATTATCTCCTATGTAGCGAATTTAAAGCATAAGGCACAACAAAGATATGGTGAACTACAGAAGACCCTAGAACAGTCTTACCAAACTTACCATGTTTCCAAATCCAGGGAAGCACATGATGCGTTTACATTGGCTAAAGAGGAGTTGGAGGCTTTTCTGAAACAGAAAGCGGCTTCTGACTTGTTGAAGTCGGCAAGTAAATTCCACAGATATGGGAACAGATCGGGTAAGCTGCTGGCCAGTCTAGTAAATAAAAGAGAGGCGGGTCGAGAGGTTGCGGCTATACAGCTTAATGGCGACACATATAGGACGCCCCTAGAGATAGCAGAGGTTTTTGCTCTCTACTATAAGCAGTTGTACACTAGTCAACCAGAGCCTCCAGCGGAGGTGATGGAATGATTTTGGCACTCAGTATCACTTCCAAAGTTAACAGATGACCAGTTGGAATCTCTTAACGCCCCTATCTCGGTGGAGGAGGTACAGGCCACGATCAAATCTCTGGCTGTGGGCAAAGTAGCAGGTCTAGACGGACTCCCCATAGAACTTTACCGTCTGCTACTACCGTAGGTGTCGCCTATACTTAATCAAGTATATAATGGCCTTTTAAAGGAAGACAACCACCCTTCCGATACCTTTTCTTCTGCTCACATCACTCTACTTCCGAAGCCGGGGCGGGACCCGTTGGAGCCGGGATCGTATCGCCCGATCTCGCTCTTAAATTCGGATTACAAGATCTTCACAAAGATTCTTGTGAATCGCCTAAAAGTTATCTTGCCCACCCTCCTTAATCCGGATCAGACTGGTTTTGTGCACCAGCGTACCCCGGTAACCAACTTAAGACGTGTGCTGCATGTTATCAACTATTATTGGGAATGGAGACAGAACCACCCTGGAGGGAACAACTCGGAGGCATTCCTCCTTTCCCTAGATGCAGAAAAGGCCTTCGACCGTGTTGAATGGCCTTATCTATTTGATGTCTTGAATCGCTTTAACTTCCGAGGCTCTTATATGGAGGTATTGAGGAAACTCTACTCAACCCCTACCGCTCATATCCTGGTTAATGGCTGTTTCTCCTCGGGCTTCTCTTTGGGGAGAGGCCATAGACAAGGGTGCCCCTTGTCCCCTCTGATCTTTGATTTGGCCTTGGAACCCTTGGCGGTGACCTTGCGGCAAAATTTTCCAGGAATGACCTTGGGGAATCGTGTGCTTCATCTAGCACTGTACGCAGACGACATGTTGCTGTTTGTGGACTCCCCTAAATCATCTATACCTAATATACTTGAGACACTGAAAATATTCGGACAATTCTCGGGATAAAGGGTGAACAACACTAAGTCCGAGATCTTATGGCTACACAAGCATACATCGGACGCCACCCGGTACCCTTTTGTTGAGGTAACTGACTCCCTTACATACTTGGGTATTAACCTACATAGGAATCCACATAAAATATATGGGCTCAACATTACTCAACAGTGCAACTCGATATGCTCTTGTTTGACTAGCTGGCATAATCTTCCGCTGAGTCTCACTGGATGCGTAAATTTATTTAAAATGTCATTATTGCCTAGGCTCCTGTATTCTCTGCTTGTGTTACCCTTCTTGATGACTAATGGAGATGTGAGGAGGCTCAATAGAGCTCTGAGCTGCTTCATATGGAAGGGGAAAAAACCCAGAATCGCAGCCAGCAAACTGCATGCCTCATTTCTGAACGGTGGCTTGGGTCTGCCGCATATCCAATATTATCATTGGGCGGCCTTGATAAGACTAGTACTGGATTGGCAGCTGGATACGGCACACTTCTATGACAAACAGTTAGAGGAGACAGTGATTGGAAGCTGTGGCTTGGCATACCTCACATATTGCCAATCAGGGGATATACCTCAACATATAAAGAACAATGTCTTGTATAGGGATCCACTTGCGGCCTGGTTTAAGGCACACAAGACACTGGGCCAGCTGTGCCCTTCACCTAAGTATATACCTATTAGGGGCAATATTAAATTCCCAGGAGGAGATGAACATGCTCTATTTACCGTATGGGATGGGAGGGGATTGCGGAGGATCGGGGATGCTTTGGATCCACTGTCGCACACCGTAAGAACATTTCAAGACCTAAAAACGACCTTCAACCTCTCAAACCAACATTTTTATGCCTATCTGCAGCTTAGGCATTATATTAAAGCCTTAATGGACGCCAACCCAGGGTTCTGGAACCAGGCCCCATTTGCAATCCCTCAAACCGCCTTCAAACTGGGGAATTTCTCTATGTCAGGGATATATCAGGAAATTCTTCGACCATGTAGTGCTAAGGCTCAGGTAGGCTTATTGGAAAAACTGAAATTGGACACCACAGTGGAGATATCCGTTCAGGATGTCAAGGACAGTCTCCTGAAAACCAAATCATCAACTTTGGCGCTGCCATTGCGGGAGGCACAAATTAGGCTGATTAATAGGGATTATATCACCACTAGTAGAAGGGCGAAATTAAACCCCCATCTCCCAAACCATTGTATAAAATGTCAGTTCCCCGATCCCTCTTTGGTCCATTACTTTTTTGACTGCCCCCTGATTAGGAGGTTGTGGGGATGTATGCAATACTGGCTTAAGGTCACTCTGTGTCTTGACATCTCGTTCAATCCCACTAGTATATATATGTTTACATGGACTAATATCGACAGTAAGAAACAATCTCTATTGACTCTGTGTACACTACTTGCAAGACATTGCATTCTCACCCTATGGTGCTCTCACTCTGCACCTTCAATGACACAGTTTAAGAGGGTCCTCTTTAGGCACCTGTTTATTGAGAGACAAGATGCTTGCTGAGGCACTAAACACAGACTACAACCTTTTCTGAGGAAGTGGAGATATCTTATAGAAAAGCTACCACCAGGACAGCAAAAAAAAATTCTTAAACCCTTTGCACACCATGAGATGGTGTTGGAGGGAATTCTGCGGGGGGACTGGGCCGCTTTAACCATCGAGGAACCCTCCCAAAGTAGAATGGATGGGTCTGAGATGATCCTGATTGAATCTTTCTTTTAACTACACCTATAGTTCCCCCCTTCTCCTCTCCACCCCACATACACACCCTCTCCCTCCCTTTTTTTTTTTCTCTCACATATACATACCTACTCCACCATAAGGCTCAACATATGAGGGGCATCATGATGATACATTGCTTAGATAGCAAGGCATTTAATTGTTGTTAGATGTATTAGGGATGTTAAGTTGTTTTACAAGTTTAAAAAAAAAGAAAAAGATATTGAGGGATATGTGCAACCAACAACTGGTAACTAATACGTGTTTTTCTTTGTATGTAACTAATGGTTCTACAGTACAACTGTATTATATTCTTCTATGCGGGCTTGAATAGTTGAAGTTCACATGTACTGCCTATAGATACAGAAAGAAAGAAGTAGAGCACCGGGCTTCCACGGAGAGTAAAATTATAACTTTATTAAATACAACATTTACAAACAAGGGACCATAGCCCCCGGGGTAAAAAACTGACTAATGAAGGACAGAGAACGGCTAACATGCTTCGGCTCCCACGCCGTAATCTTAGCCTAATTTAAAAACACGCTAACTTCCCTTCTAAAAAACCTCTCTCAGTTTCCCATTGGATGTGTAGTACACACCTTCTTGATTCTCCACCAATGGGAACACTGTCAGCTCCGATCGCCATGATTGGCTGTGTTGCACACTCCTTCACATACACTCACCAATCCGAGCTGACAGTGTGTAACAAGTACCGTAACACATTTACTCGTTAGTATATACGCTCAATTTATGTATAAAAAGCTATACAGTGTACAATTGTATTTAACAAAGGCTGCTCTCAAAGCTAGCCCACTCTTTCAGGTCCTGCCCAATGTGAACCTCACTAATCGCTGTATATTATTTTCTTCCTTGCATATTCCTTATCTAATGCCTAGAGTGTGATGTGACTCTTACATTTGCTATCTATTATGAATGGTATAGTAGAATTCTATATATATTAAACCAAACTATTAGTTATATGATGATGTCCGCCGGACTTATGTTATTGTAATAGATCTCCGTTTCGTCCCGCCTAAAGGGGTGCTTTGTCTTTAGTAAACTGCATCCAACCACTGTTTGGATATGTTACTTTGATGGATAGCTAATCCTAATTCGACCTTCTTTTTAATAATGAAATACTGTTGTCTAACTGTTGGGATCTCTAGATATTGTTTTTCACTTGTCTTAGGGTCTTAGATATATATTTGTTAAATACCTGCTATTACAAATCTCATATTATCTGTCCCTAAAATAGACTATTTGATATCTGATGTTAGTGTGTAAACCCTCAGTTATTGTTTTTCACTTGTCTTAGGGTCTTAGATGTATATTTGTTAAATACCTGCTATTACAAATCTCATATTATCTGTCCCTATAATAGACTGTTTAATATCTGATGTTAGTGTGTAAACCCTCAGTTGTTGTCCTTGGGGGAATTTCTACCAGAAGTCAATCAAGTCAAAGTCAGAGTTGAGGCCTATTGGAACTCTGGACTTCAGTTTGAATATCCAGTAGGCCTCCCTCTCTTCCAGTTTTCTAGTCCTGTCCTCACCCTTTTTCATAGGTGGTAACCTCTCTATGATGTTCCAAGTGAAACGGCTGACATCTTTGTTGTGAAGTTGCGAAAAATGATTAATTAGCGGTGTAGTTAGTACTCCTGTCCTAATATCCGTCAAATGTTCCCTAATCCTCACTCTAGCTTCTCTAGTACTAAGTCCTACATATTGGACTGCACATTGATGGCAAGAGATGACATAAACGATATAGGTTGATCTGCAGTTAAGGCAAGACTTGATTGGGTACTTATCTCCTGTGGCCAGGCACTCAAAGCTGTCACCTATCTGTACTTTGGCACATGCTAAGCATGCCTGGTAATTGCAACGAAACATACCATTAAATTGCAACCAGGATGACATATTGCAAGTGCTCTTGTTCAATCTAGTTGGGGCCACCATGTTCCCTACTGTCCTACCCTTTTTATAGGCAAACCTCACACCTTCTTTCACTGTCTTAACCAACCCATCATCTGCTGTTAGCAGTGGTAAGTGATGCCTGATTATGTTGCAAATTTGGGGATACTGTTGTGAGTACTCTGTAATGAAAACCACTTGATTGTCTCTTGAGATCCCCTGCTCCTGTGGTCTTTTCCCCTGCAACAACTTTTTTCTGTCCAATGCTTTCACTTTTCTTCGTGCTTGCAGGATGGTGGACCTTTTGTAACCTCTCTCCTCCAGTCTACCAGTCAAGTCATCCGCCTGTGACTCATATTCTGCTTCTGAGCTACACGTTTCAGGCGAATGAACTGGCCCTTCGCCACACCATCGAAAACCCTTTTTGGATGACTGCTGGTAGCATGGAGAAGAGAGTTACCTGAGATCGGTTTCCTATAAACCGTAGTTTCCACCAATTCATTTGGTGTGCCAAACAGTTTGAGGTCAAGGAAGTTTATTTCATTTTTGTGGGACTCTGGTGTGAAACTGGGATATCATAACACTTAAGAAATACCATGAATTGGGTATCATACCAAGGGGCCTACGGCTCAACAAGTTCCCAACCTTCATTACAGATGATCTGACTTTTATAGAATTATGGAATGGACATCTAACTGAATGCTCACTAAAACTGATTCTGCTGATAATTGAATTCAAAGAGAAGGCTCTACTGGATCTAAGCCAAAAAATTAAGACAGTTCAGGAGGAACTTAACAAGCGGAGTAGAGAACCAAGCTTTGCCAAGTTTGACAAAACTCTACAAGAAGTAGTGGCACAAGCAAAGAAATTACTCCTTGAAATAAAACATCAAAAGTATGTGAGGGACCAGTTGGACTATGAACAAAGCAAGGTATATGTCTGGAACCGCAAGGAGAGATTTGCAACAAGAAAGGAACAGAATGAATACTCACACAGACAATGCCAGAGGGGCGGAAACAGACATAGAAGAAATAGAGGGAGGAGAGTGAACTTCAATGAAAGCGAAGGAGAATCCTATGAGGAAGGATCAGGATCTGGGGGCGATGAGCAATACCAGACTGGCCAAATACCTCAGATGCAAGAATACAGGGAGACATTTGATCAAACTGTCAGACCCAAAGAGGGACCCAGAAGATTACCCCCTATCCTCAAGAATACCACACATGACAACTATAGACCTTCAAACTATAGAGAGGGAGCTGAGCAGAGAGGTCCTTACCACGACAACGAGAGGGCACAGATGGAACAGGTTTTTCGGCTCCCCCCAAAAACACCAGAAGGGGGGGGAGGAGGAAACCAAAACCAAAATTACCAATTCAAAAAGAAGGAAAAGAAGGGTTTCCAACCACAACAACATCGATATCCCCTCAGGAGAGGCAGAGGAAGAGGGAGCTACCGGGAAGAAATGTAATCAATTTATCGGACCACAAACTAACGGAAGTTGAAGTGGAGGTGTTAAGCCTGGGCCTAACTTTTGTGCCTACAAGTGACTTCAATCTCTTTAGAACTCTATTAGATGTGAATGGACTTATAAGGAAATTGACTGTGAAAAAACATTTTGATACAACTAATAAAACTATTATGAATGAGAGACATGATGCCATTATGATGAATTTGGGGCAAGAGTCCAATCAAGCTCCCACTGTCAGTGCAGCACTAGACTTCCAGGAGTACTGTGATATACGAGTACTGGAGTCCCTACAGGAACCGACTCCTAATGAGGGGTTAGAAACGCATAGAAAACCCCACTTAAAGTCTAAATCACGCTTTTACTCAGTGCAAAGTAGGGGACCACAATTAGAGAAATTCCAAAAAAGGGTTGAGGAAGATTTAACCAGATTACAATACATTACAAGGAGGGGCAAAAATCATAATATAAGTAAAATCCAGAGAACAGCGATCCAAAGCCTCCGAGAAAATGAGGCTCTGGTTATAAGGGCTGCAGATAAGGGAGGTGCCATTGTGGTGCTCAATAAGAAAGATATCATAGGAGAGGCACATAGGCAACTCAGGAACCAGGACGACTATGCCCAATTGAGAGGTGACCCTACCGCAATGTACAAGAAACAATTGGCCTCCCTTGTGGATGATGGAATGGACATGGGTTATATTGATAAAGATACTAAAAATTATCTGTTGGTTACTAATCCAACTTTACCAACATTTAACCATCTCCCAAAGGTCCATAAGTCATTGAGCAATGTACAGGGGAGGCCAATTGTTAGCGGGATAGGGTCGCTCCTTGAACATCTGTCAGAATGGGTGGATTGCATATTACAACCCCTGGTGGGAAAATTGTGGAGTTACATCTCTGACACAAAGCATGTCTTAAACTTACTAGGTGATTTGATATGGCAGCAAGATTTTGTATGGCTCACAGTTGACGTGAGATCGCTGTATTCCACAATACTGCATGACAAGGGACTTGAGGCAATTCGCTACTTCCTCAATGAAGAGTTTGGTGAGGACAGAAGGTTTGTGGAATACGTGATCAAAGTCACGAGATTCCTCCTGACACACAATTATTTTGAGTTTGGGGGGGAGTTCTTCCTCCAGAGGCGTGGGACGGCGATGGGGGCTAAATTTTCCCCCTCCTACGCCAACCTGTTTATGGGGTGGTGGGAGCTCTCCCACGTCTTTGGAGAAAGAAACCCCTACAGGAGAGATATTGTGTGGTATAGACGCTTCATAGATGACCTCCTCATTATATGGAGGGGGTCTACTATTGAAATGGGTCAGTTTGTGGAACTCCTCAACAAGAATGATGTTGGAATCAGTTTCACATCAGAGTCCCACAAAAATGAAATAAACTTCCTTGACCTCAAACTGTTTGGCACACCAAATGAATTGGTGGAAACTACGGTTTATAGGAAACCGATCTCGGGTAACTCTCTTCTCCATGCTACCAGCAGTCATCCAAAAAGGGTTTTCGATGGCGTGGCGAAGGGCCAGTTCATTCGCCTGAAACGGAACTGTAGCTCAGAAGCAGAATATGAGTCACAGGCGGATGACTTGACTGGTAGACTGGAGGAGAGAGGTTACAAAAGGTCCACCATCCTGCAAGCACGAAGAAAAGTGAAAGCATTGGACAGAAAAAAGTTGTTGCGGGGGAAAAGACCACAGGAGCAGGGGATCTCAAGAGACAATCAAGTGGTTTTCATTACAGAGTACTCACAACAGTATCCCCAAATTTGCAACATAATCAGGCATCACTTACCACTGCTAACAGCAGATGATGGGTTGGTTAAGACAGTGAAAGAAGGTGTGAGGTTTGCCTATAAAAAGGGTAGGACAGTAGGGAACATGGTGGCCCCAACTAGATTGAACAAGAGCACTAGCAATATGTCATCCTGGTTGCAATTTAATGGTATGTTTCGTTGCAATTACCAGGCATGCTTAGCATGTGCCAAAGTACAGATAGGTGACAGCTTTGAGTGCCTGGCCACAGGAGATAAGTACCCAATCAAGTCTTGCCTTAACTGCAGATCAACCTATATCGTTTATGTCATCTCTTGCCATCAATGTGCAGTCCAATATGTAGGACTTAGTACTAGAGAAGCTAGAGTGAGGATTAGGGAACATTTGACGGATATTAGGACAGGAGTACTAACTACACCGCTAATTAATCATTTTTCGCAACTTCACAACAAAGATGTCAGCCGTTTCACTTGGAACATCATAGAGAGGTTACCACCTATGAAAAAGGGTGAGGACAGGACTAGAAAACTGGAAGAGAGGGAGGCCTACTGGATATTCAAACTGAAGTCCAGAGTTCCAGTAGGCCTCAACTCTGAATTTGACTTGATTAACTTCTGGTAGAAATTCCCCCAAGGACAACAACTGAGGGTTTACACACTAACATCAGATATTAAACAGTCTATTATAGGGACAGATAATATGAGATTTGTAATAGCAGGTATTTAACAAATATACATCTAAGACCCTAAGACAAGTGAAAAACAATAACTGAGGGTTTACACACTAACATCAGATATTAAATAGTCTATTTTAGGGACAGATAATATGAGATTTGTAATAGCAGGTATTTAACAAATATATATCTAAGACCCTAAGACAAGTGAAAAACAATATCTAGAGATCCCAACAGTTAGACAACAGTATTTCATTATTTAAAAGAAGGTAGAATTAGGATTAGCTATCCATCAAAGTAACATATCCAAACAGTGGTTGGATGCAGTTTAATGTTGTTAGCCTTTACAGATAATCACTGAGCACCTCAGAACTTGAAGCCTTACAGCTTTGTAAAGGAGGCAGCACTATGTTTAATGATATTAAGGTACTCTCTAAATATTTAAATACTTATGCCAACTGCAAAACAGAATGTTAAAGAGAATTTACACTACACTATTAAGTTGAACACAGAGAGTGAAAAACTAAAGACAAAGCACCCCTTTAGGCGGGACGAAACGGAGATCTATTACAATAACATAAGTCCGGCAGACATCATCATATAACTAATAGTTTGGTTTAATATATATAGAATTCTACTATACCATTCATAATAGATAGCAAATGTAAGAGTCACATCACACTCTAGGCATTAGATAAGGAATATGCAAGGAAGAAAATAATATACAGCGATTAGTGAGGTTCACATTGGGCAGGACCTGAAAAAGTGGGCTAGCTTTGAGAGCAGCCTTTGTTAAATACAATTGTACACTGTATAGCTTTTTATACATAAATTGAGCGTATATACTAACGAGTAAATGTGTTACGGTACTTGTTACACACTGTCAGCTCGGATTGGTGAGTGTATGTGAAGGAGTGTGCAACACAGCCAATCATGGCGATCAGAGCTGACAATGTTCCCATTGGTGGAGAATCAAGAAGGTGTGTACTACACATCCAATGGGAAACTGAGAGAGGTTTTTTAGAAGGGAAGTGAGCGTGTTTTTAAATTAGGCTAAGATTACGGCGTGGGAGCCGAAACATGTTAGCCGTTCTCTGTCCTTCATTAGTCAGTTTTTTACCCCGGGGACTATGGTCCCTTGTTTGTAAATGTTGTATTTAATAAAGTTATAATTTTACTCTCCGTGGAAGCCCGGTGCTCTACTTCTTTCTTTCTGTATTGCATAACTTTGGCCACAGAGTGTGAGCACGGGCAGAAGGAGATAGGCACTTGTTTCTTATGTGCCTGCAATTACATGCTGAGGAGTCCGCAGACCGGCTACTAGTGTGTGGTATTTGAGTGGGGACCTAGGAGGACTAAGGAACCCGGAGGGGAAGGAAGAACCCCTCTAGACTGAAAGCTGTGTATAACAACATTACCCGGAAGGAGGACAACCACTAACAAAGGGACGTGAGTAGAGCTTTTCAGCTCCTGAATTTGAACTTGAACTTGTAATCCGTTACTGCTTGTCGTTAAGTAAAGGGTATGCATACACAGAGTTGGAGTATTTATATATATATCCTTTGAAGCCTCTAGACACTCCACCTGGTGGGAATTAAATTTCGTAGTGACCACCACTATTTTTACTAAGAGATTACATGCATATACACTGATATTGGAGTGTTTGTACAACTATTTATTAACTAGCATGAGCAAATAGAATTGTACAGATTTACACCCATGTATACAGTGTTTGCAACAAACCGGTCTTCTGTGACATTGTGGACAGTTACAAATCAATTTGTTTCTTTTTGTCTACTGCCTATAGATACCCTGTCAAATTTCTAAGTAATATGGATGTAACTCTCTTACATGAATGTCGAAACAGTTGTATTTGTGTTACTTGTATTCATTTGTTGTATCCTCAATAATAAAAAACGAATTTAAAAAAAAATAAAAAAAATTGGATCCTGTTTTAGGATTTTCCAATTTTTATTCAGAATCTTGCGTATCTGATTAGATCCTTCTGAGTAAGTTGTAATAAATAGTGGCTCATCCTGAAAATGTGTGTTCTTTTGGGACAGAGTGGTAGTTCTTTCAGATTTCGGAATTAATAGGTTTTCTCTAGGTATTATATCTGTTTTATTTCTTGCATCTAGAAGCCATTTTTCTCTATAACCCTTGTCCCTAAATTTATTTTATAGAATTTCTGCTTCCTTAAAATAATAAGACTCCTTTGTACAATTACTTTTGAGATGTTGATATTGCCCAAAGGGTACATTTTGGATCCATTTCATCAAATGTCCACTATTTGCACTTAGAAAGTTATTTCTATCTGTCTCTTTCCTAAATTTTTTTACAGCAATTTTCTTAGAAGCATCAATATATAATGTTAAATCTAGCAAATGTACACTTGTAAATTTTAGATTAAATGTATTGCTATTAAGATGTTTAACAAAATCTGAATCTTCCTGTGCATTACCCTCCCAGATAAAAAGCAGATAATCTATAAATTTATAATACTTCTTTATATTTCTTAAATAAGGGTTGTTGGACCATATATGGCATTCCACAATTCCCCCTATATAGATATATGCATATGAAGGTGCCATGGTAGTGCCCATGGCTGTTCCTTCTATTTGTCTATAAAATTGGTTCTCAAATAAAAAGGTATTATGATCCAAAATAAATTGGATACCCTTGAGAATAAATGCAATATGTTTCTCCATCATAATGACTTTTGCACAATGTGAAGCTACAGCTTTAATACCCTTTTGATGGGGAATTGAGGTATATAATGCTGAAACATCACAAGAAATCCACAAGGATCCAATTTTAAATTCAGTATTAGGTGATAAACCAAAAATTGTGTTCAGAAAAAATAGGGACTTAAATTTTTTTTAGCACCTTCAAAATTAAAAAATGTACAGCCGTAGGCCTCTAGTTAATAAGCTCTGTACTTACCTGCATTCACCGGCCCCAATACGCCCGACTAAGTTCGCCTAACCTCGCTGCCGCAGACCTGAATACGCTTGCCAAATTTATCAATAAAGCTGTCAAAAATCCGTGCACCAAGTACGCAGCGATGAGCAGCGGACTGTGTTATTTATCAGTCATCGATCTCGCTGCTCTTCGGCTTTTTCCCAGCTTTATTGATACCCCTGTCACTAAGCACTCACACTATACTATACTGTTATACCCCCTATACCGCCGCTCCCGGACCCTGCTGCAACTATAATAAAGTTCTTAACCCCTAAACCGCTGCTCCCGGAGTCCCCCGCAACTATAATAAACATATTAATCCCAAAACCGCTGTTCCCAGACCCCGCCGCCACCTACATTATACATATTAACCCCTAATCTACCGCCCCCTATACCGCTGCCAAATACATAAACTTATTAACCCCTATCCTGCCACTCCCGGACACCGCTGCAATTAAATACATTTTTTAACCCCTTGTCAAGGTATTTGAAATATTATTAAATAATATATAGAGGTATATTTGTCTTTATTTAATAGATCTGTGGATATGAACATGGTCTGTAGACAAAGGTTTGTTCCTAAGAGATCTCCCACATTCATTATGTAAAATTATGCTGAACACACAGGGGGAGACAATGGAACATTTGGCCTGCCAAATTTCAGAACAGTCACTTAGAGGAATGTTGGGGGAAGTAATTTTGAAAGAGAACAGGATGAGTCATAAAAGGCAAATTAAGAGGATAGATTGTCAGATAGGTAACACCACACAAAATATATGGAGACGAAATGTCTGAAATACCCATCTTGGAACTGATCAAAATCATAGAGAAACCGCTTTTATACACATAGGTGTTAATCATCCTTAAACATCAAATACACATCTGCACTACTAGCTAAACAGGAAATATGCTGCATTAAGACTTTTACAACTACTCGTGGATTGACCCCATGTGGTGAGTATGAGACAAAAAGTCTGGCAACTGAAGTTACTGAAAAGTTAGAATGTTAGGATAATACAGTGAAGGCCCATGACTTACATTATGATTTCAAAACAACTGTATATATTTTAATGGATATGAGATGTATATATATATATATATATATATATATATATATATATATATATATATATGTATATATGTGTGTATATATGTGTGTATGTTTTGAAAGCATGAATATCTTAGCCTCTGTGTGTTTAAGAACATGAATAGATGTTTATGGACCTGAAGAGAAGTGATTATTAACATTTATTTTTATTTCAGATCTACATAGACAGGATTCACTTGGAATACAGTACAATACTGAATTAAAAATAAGCTATTATTCACATATAAATGCCAGGATACCGATAACATTGTAATGCATTTTAAACTAATAATTAGCAGTATTAAATTACCTAAATAAAATAAAATATTAATAATATAACATATTTGGTATCAGAATAATCAGAAAAAATAACCTAATATTAACCATCTGTAATTGGGGTTATATATGATTAATGCAGAGAGTGTGATCTGATTAAATAACCATTTTATGAAAGAATTTTTTTTTTAACTTGCTTAAAAATGTTAGAGATGGTCTTGTTGTATTTGTTTGTTTGTACGTCTGCTGCCACCTGGTGTTATGTTGCGAGAACTACAGCCAGAAGGTTCTCTCTGGTTGTTAAAAATGAAATTTCCAAGGGCCAATCCGATTTAGACTTCCCAGATAACCAATGGGAAGGTCAGCTCCCGCAGGGCCACCCACAATTTACCAGTGATGGGAAAACCAAATAAAAAGTGAATGCAATGGAGAGAAAAAAAACAGATTTTCTGCTGAAGCTAAAACTTGTAACTGGTTCCCGCTGGTGTGAGATACCACTTTACTTGAGCAAAGCGAATCTACCCTTCTCATTGATTGCGATATACACTTATTGGTGATCTGAGGTAAAATAATTCCTACCAAGGAACATCGGATATCGACTGCTTTTTACTTTGGTAACGTATTCAAGGTTTTGTAAGATAAGTTATATGCATAGTTAATTTGTATTTAATAGATTTAAAGAAGCAGTGTGTTTTTC
The DNA here is from genome assembly GCF_027579735.1 of Bombina bombina. Taxonomy (NCBI): domain Eukaryota; kingdom Metazoa; phylum Chordata; class Amphibia; order Anura; family Bombinatoridae; genus Bombina; species Bombina bombina. Next base: position 216,594,421 of record NC_069502.1, read on the forward strand.
TCAAGTTAGCATTTCACAGCCTATATACATATATTGTTTAAATCTGCGTCTGATTGGCTAAGTAACTCATCTATACAAGTTCTGATATTGTCAGTTAATTTTGTATTAGGATAAATTGCAATTAAATAGCAGAATATATATTATCCTATTGTTTTATAAACACTGTTTAGAATTGTATTGCTTGGATGTTAAAGGTTTTTAGTCCCATTGTGTTAAATAAATAAAAGGCTGAATTGTGAAGGTATATTTTTCTGGGTTTTGTAAGAAGGATAGCATATCTTAAGAGTTGGTTTTAACGCATATAAACTTTTATTTAGTTTCCTTTTACTGCAAATATAGTTCAATATGTTTATGGATATTAACTAAATAAAAGAATTCAGATATTTATATTAATTGTATGGTCTAGTAGGTGCATGGTTGATAAGGGTTTCTATTTCTTTGTATTGTGTTTATAACCCTGCCATAAACTTATATATATTATTTGGATAGCACTACTAAGATTTTCATAAATATACTGACATAATAATTGGAGGCACTTTGCATGAGATTTAATAATATCCATCATAATTGATATAATATATTTGTAAGTAAATAGAAATTATTATAAAAGAGAAAAAAAAATTAAAAAATTCATATTTCGATATTAATATTTTGAAGATATATTTTTTTTTTTTGAAAAGTTGAAATATTAATTTTCATATTTCGAGATTGACATTAATATCTTGAAATATTATTAAAGATTAATTTTAAAAGATTAATAAAAATATTAATTTTTCATATTTAAAAATTAATCAAAAATATTAATTTTTCATATTTTCAAAGTTAATCAAAAATATAAATTTTTCATATTTCGAAATATTAATTTTTCATATTTCAAAATTAATAATATTTTTTTTTTAAATATAATTTTTTTTTTCTTCTCTCTTTTTATTGGCAAAAATTGTATTAGCGTTTTAGTTAAATAAATACTAAACCAATACAATAATGTCTGTAGCCAGAAGTGACTCATTTAATTCTATACATAGCAATGAAATTGGTCCCATAACCATACCTATTACTAAAGGTCAGGTCCTTAAGAAAGATATCTTAAGTTACCTTAAAGGGAAGTTTAATATTGCGGGTGAATTAAATGATTTTATGGATATGCTTGAAACTAGGGCTAAAAATATTACCGTTAATAATAATATGTGGAATGAAGAGAATGAATTCTTCCAGGAATTATTAATGATTAATCAATGCAAAGATCCCAAAAAGCGAGAAGAACTAATACTAAAATCTTGGCCCCTTTTAATATGCATAATTGACGAAATGTCGTTTTGTGTCACAGACAAACGATTGCAAATACAGGAGCTAGAAAATAGTATTCGTTCCTCGCGCAGACGCGAAGAGGGTTTAAAAACAGCCAAAAATAAAATGGATGAATTTGCCCAAAACCTAGCCACCTTAGATAAGCACAATATGGACTTAATCGCGCAGATACAAGATTTAAATAAACAGCTTGCGCAAAGCCAGAGAGAATTAAGCGATTTAAAAAGGTCATATCGCCATAATGAAAACCCCTATTTTAGCAATGAGAATAATACAGATAATGCTAACTCCTTTAGCGAACGCGTCAGGGACGAGGTACGAAAATATATAGAACAACATAGACAAATGACCCCTAACGGGTCAGAAGTAGATTTCCCAAATAGACAATCCCCTCAGGATGTAAATCCAGAGGACAGCTGTAGCGCAGCTGATGCGGGGGAGGGAAACTCTAACAGAGAATCCCAAAATAAGTCTGATAAAGTCTATGATTCCCATAAAATAATCACCTTCGTACAACGCGCAGTACCTATATTCTCCAATAAGGGAACAACATCTGTAATTGATCATTTACAGGCTTTTGAAAATGCGTTAGCTATAATGAATGTTACAAGTGAGAAATTGAAAATTGAATTTCTGCCTTGGGTATTTGACAGTAGGCATCACAAATTCTTTGTTTCACTAAAGGATATGAATATTCATTCCTGGAATGGGGTAAAACAACAATGCAGAAAAGAATTCGGGCAATATCGCACTAAAACTGCCGCGAAAATAGCGGTATATGGTTTAAAGTGTTGTGCAAATCAGAGTCCAGTCGAATTCCTTTCTGTATTGAAAAATGCGTACAGTATGGCTGAAGATAATCCCAGATTTGATGGCTCAGAATTTGTAAATTTATTTTTTGAAGCATTGCCTACACCCATCAAAATCAACTTAGCTAGAGATTTTGATGAGGACTGCTCATTGGAATGGCTGATCAAAGAGAGTACGAAGTTATACTCTATTCAGCAGTCCAGTGAGCAGGGGGTTAAAAAGGAATCAAAACCCAAAATTGTGGCAGAAACTAGGGTGTCACCTAGCCCCCTCAATTTGGAGTCTAACAAGAGGACTTATGCAGAGGTGGCCAGTCAAAACAGGCCATCTCCACAGAGGTTTAATTCTGCCCCTCCCCCTACACAGGTTGAGGCACAGGGAGACTATAACCAAAGTGGGGGACATAATCAGGTGAATAATTACTCACAAAGAGAATACTCACCAAATAATTGGTACCCGCGCAAGGGTAGATACAATAGACAGCGAAGATATTCTCAGGGTAACCAGACACCCCAGGTATATAATGCTCCCCAAAGTACTAATGCTAAACAAGCTGAACCCCAGGGGCAACCACGCCAGAATAGAAATAGTGGCCCTGATTCTGAGGGAACCCAATGGTCCAGGAATCAGTACAATGGGGCACCAGGAGATAGACCCAGGGGTAGAGGTAACTTGTACAATCAGGTAGATATGCTGTTTACCCAATTAAATCGGTTGAGCGAACAAATCGCTAATATGAGTCAAAAATCTACGGCTCAGCAACCGAACAATACTTTTTTAGGGGTACAGCCAGTGGTCAGCAGTGGACCACAGGCACAGTCATAAATACTGCAGTCTCACCTGAAGGGGAGGGGAGAGATATACAAAATGTAGTAATAAATATCAATGATACTAATCATGTTATCTCCCCACAGACCGGAAACGGACGATTTGGCCGTGATGACAAGCAACCTCATCCGGGAAAAGTTAACAAATCTCTTTCCTTGCAGCTCTCTCCTAACCTTATCTCCACAGATGCAGTACAAAAGAATCCAACCAACCCTGTCATAGAGGAAACAGGTAGGTATGAAGGTTCCTCTGCATCGAATGACACAGCGAATCCAGGTAAAACGTGGCGAAGCCCACAGATGTACAAGAATGCAAATTTTATGTGTGAAATGATAGAAACTGCAGGAAGATATTATGTACTAGTTGAGCTGCAAGATTCAGTCTCCAACCCTATCAGGGGATTAATTGACACTGGGTCACAGGCAACTATCTTATCCCACAGGTACTACACACAGCTAAATGAGCTAACACCCCACAAACCCAAAATAAGAGAATTTGACGGTTCTCTAATAGGTGTTGGGGGTGACTCCCTAAAAGTCTACGGTACTGCCTGGTTAAAATTTAAATTGGGGAACAGGGTCATAAGACACCCTGTCATTATAGTGGATCTGCCAACTGATCGTTTAATTATTGGTAGTGATCTCCTGAAACGATTAAGCACCATAATTGATTGCATAAATAATGTAATTTGGTCGCAAGTTAAACGGCCTATCAATTATGAAAAATCTGGTATATCTCGCACCCGACACAGCTGTCACGTGGTGGAAGAGAAACCAGATGCTGTGGAGATTCATTTCAGGAATAACTCTACACCTGAAATCACTATTCTACAAATAGATGATCAGACTCCTTTTAGTGGCTCTGATGGTAATACTTTTAAAATATCGCCTGGAAAGATAGCGAATATTTCCCTAGATAGCGATGTATTAACCATATCACTCCACAAGGGGGATCATAAAATCCCTAAGGGGGGAGGCCACACTCAATACCTCACAGGGATTGAGAGAGTTAAAGAGGATCTATTTATCCCTATACAAGTGCATGACCTTGGTAAAACCGAGTATGCTAAAATAAACTTAAAACAGGAAGCTAGCTATATAAGCGAAGGTTTATTAACGCAAATAGCTGAACCTAAAGTGATTAAATATCTTTCTCCCCAAGACCACAGTGTCAACGGCCTGGATGACAGGTCTGAAAGCTATAACATCACAGCTAAGTGCTTATTATCTATCTCTATTGGTAATAAGTCAGTGAAGCACCTGTTTTTAGTTTTAAATACTCCCAATAATCAAATATACATTGGCAATGATATCTTACATAGATATGCCATACAAATAGATTTGATTAATTCTTGCCTCTGGAGCAGGTTAAAGGGGGACCCTGAAGTATTTCAGGATGAAAATGCAGCCCTGAAATCAAACCAGCAATTGCCATATGCTGTGAATATGCAGGTATCTAGCGATGTTATAATTCCTGCTGGGGCTGATAAATTTCTTTTACCCTTACAGGTAAAGAGAGGTCAGAAATTAAAAACTTCTGAAACACTGATTTGCCTCTCCCATAGAATACAAAATCTGGGTGTCACAGTGACTTACACTCCTATGGTGAATATTGGAACTGTTCCAATACATATTATTGTACATAACATGACCCCACAGGATATAACCTTATCCAAGGGAACTACCATAGGATATGCACTGGAATCAAGTTATTACACTTTTGGATTCCAGAATAATGTAATTGGGCTAATACCTGAAGGATACCTAACTGAAGAACAATTAATAGAACAATCCTTTGCATCCATGCCAGAGGGTCTATTTAATGTTCAATCTATTTATCCCTTCAGCTCAGAGGAAGGCATCTGTAAAATTGAAGAAGCCTCTCTAGTGTTTGATCAGCCAATAAAACAGCAAGATTACCCCAATACCCAGAATCATGGGAGCAATGTAAATTATAATCAAGGGGACCTCACCTCTAGATTGGAAGAAGCCTATGAAATAGGACAGCCTGAAATATTTCCAGGATTTCAGCAAATAGTCGAAGAGCAAATATCCTTAGCTAATGGCTGTTCCAGCGATGACGAACGCCAACAGCTGCGAGAACTCCTAATGGAATACAAGGATATTTTCGCTAAGGATTCTTATGACTGTGGTACTACAGACTTGCACATTGCAAGAATACAAACAGATCCTAATGCGCCACCTGTATTTGTCAAACAATACAGACTTCCCTTAGCCTCATATGATTCTCTTGCAAAGATCATAAGGAATTTGGAAGAAAGAGGTATTATCAGACAGGTGCACAGCTCTTATAATAATCCTATTCTAGGTGTCCTTAAGCCCAATGGACAATGGCGTTTGTGTGCTGACTTAAGACAGCTAAACAAACGAGTATACATGTCTGGCTGGCCTGTACCATACATTGACCAGTGCCTAGCACAAATGCAGGGATCCAAAATATTCACTGCCATTGATTGTGCACAGGGATATTGGACCATAAAGGTACATGAAGAGGACCAATATAAGCTGGCATTCTCTTTCCAAAAGGTCCAATATGCATTCCAGAGACTTCCATTTGGATACATAAATTCTGGACATGAATTTGCTGTATTCATGCATAAGGCTATGCCTGACGCACTGGAAAGGGGGACCTTATCTTATGTTGATGATGTTTTAATCAAAAGCACAGACTTTGAAAAACACATCACAGAACTTAAACACGTCCTCAGCCAACTTAAAAGGGCAGGTGTCAAATTATCCCTGCAAAAAGCTCAATGGTGCCGCACTCGTGTAAACTTCTTGGGACATGAAGTTACCTCTGAAGGATTAAATCCCCAAAAGAAAAAGGTGGAAGCTATAGTGAATTCTAAAAACCCAACTAACTTAAAGGAATTGAGATCATTCCTGGGTATGACAAATTATTCTCGCAAATTCATTGATAATTATGCGGAATTAGCTAAACCACTACTACTTCTTCTAAAGAAAGATGTGAAATGGCACTGGAGTGAGTCTCAAGAGACAGCCATCAGAGAGCTGAAGAGAAAACTCACTCAAGCACCTTGCTTAGCGTACCCTGAAGGTGGTAAACCTTTCTTCTTAGAGACAGGTTACACAGATATAAGCATGAGTGCTGTGTTATACCAAAAGCATGATAATTTGAACAAAGCCATTGCTTATGCAAGCAAAAATCTATCCCCAGTAGAAATAAAATTTAGCGATTGCGAAAAAGCCCTCTTATCTACTGTATGGGCTCTACAAAATTTCCGCAGCTATATACAGGGCGAGAAAATTATTGTAGAAACGGCCCACCAGCCTTTGCTATATTTGCAAAGTGAGAGAATAAGAGATGGGAATCTGTCTAATAGCCGCATAACAGCGTGGACTCTTTCCTTACAAGGCTGGCCCTTAGAAATTCGCTACAAACAGAATAAAAAGAATCCAGTCGCACAAGGGCTTGCTGAGCTCCACGACTGTACTGCTAGAGATCCTGGGGAAGAATTATCAGAAGATGATTTTCTGGAGGAACAATTGCTTTCCCCATATAAACTATACAATGAGGACCATTGTCAAACATTACCTTGGGTGTATGTTGATGGTTGTTCTTACCACGCCACTATTGATAGTGAGCACAGATTAGTCGCTGGCATTGGTATAACTTGGACAAATGGAGTCTCAAATATATCTGTAGGTTTCAACATTGGGCCAAGATCCAGTCAAGTTGCAGAACTAACTGCTGTTTTCAAAACCATTGAAATGGCTATTGAACATGGTATTCATGAATTTGTGATCATAACTGACTCAAATTATGTGCGTGACAGTTTTGTTGAATACCTGCCAACTTGGAAAAGAAATGGCATGCAGAAAAGCAATAACAAACCAGTCAAGCATGGCAAGTTGTTCTGCGAGATTGATAATCTGGTAGTATCCAATGATTTAACCATACACTGGAAAAAGACCAAGGGTCATTCCAGAGTTCTAGGTCCTGATAAGGAAGGCAATGACCTTGCGGATTCATTAGCCAAACAAGGAGCCATAACTGGAGAACTCCTTAATATTGACCACTTAATGGGTGCAATTCAGGTAGAAGCCATTACCAGAAACCAGGCAAAACAACAGAGTGAGCCTAACTTGGTACAATGGAGTCAGGATTCTCCTAGTGAGGACCTGATCACTAGTCAAAAAGAAGACCCCATTGTAGGCATCTTCTATAAACACATAGAAGATCCTGAAAGCAACCCCATCTCAAAAGATGATTGTATTGGCAAAGAAGATCTGAGAATCTTAATAAAATCTAAATCACAATTCAAATTACAGGATGGTTTGTTAATTAGAACCTCCAAAACTGGCATCCAGCAGTGGGTAGTACCCACCAAGTTCAGAGGTCTAATGCTTCAACATGCCCATGATGCTCCCACATCTGGTCATCGTGGTGCCAAACTCACGTATGAAATATTACGTGATTATGCTTTTTGGCCACACATGTTGAAAGATGTTCAAACCTACTGTCAAGGGTGTTTAATCTGCCCACAGTTCCAACCCACTGCACCAACACATAGAGCGCCATTGCAGAAAAGGGGGATGGTAATGCCATGGTCAGATATACAAATTGATTTTATTGGTCCGGTAACAAGGTCATCAAGAGGTAACAAGTACATGTTAACAGTGACATGCCTGTTCACTAAATGGGTAGAGTGCATTAGTGCACCTAACAATAGTGCTGAAACATGTGCAGCATTGCTCATCAACCATATATTTTCCAGATTTGGTCTGCCCCAAAGAATCGAGTCAGATCGGGGGACCCACTTCACTAGCGAAGTGATGACAAAAATGTGGAAAATACTAGGGGTTAAAAGAAAGCTCCATATTGCTTATAGAGCTGCCTCAAGTGGTGGTGTAGAGCGTTACAACCAGTCCATTGTTAAAATCCTCAAAAAGTTTGTGAGTGAGACAGGTAAAGACTGGGATGTAAAACTACCTCTAGTCTTAATGGCATTAAGAGCAACTCCAAGTAGTGCTACCAAGATGTCACCTTTTGAACTGATGACTGGTAGAAGAATGGTTCTACCTCAGCATCTGCTGTACCGTACATCAGACCAAAATTTGATAAACGCTGCCAATACACATCAATATGTGGAAAACCTAAGGAGACACCTGCAACATGCCTTTGCATTTGCTCAAAGGAATTTAGAAAGAGCCGCAACTGCCACTAAAACCTATTATGATCTCAAAACATCCAAAAAGGAATATGAAATAAATGATAAAGTTTATCTTTATAACTTTGGAAGAGATCAGGTTAGGGAGAAGAAATTTCTTCCCTCATGGAAAGGTCCTTTTGTCATTACTGACAAAATATCTCCAGTGGCCTATAAAATACGGATCCCCAAAAATGAAGGTTTCATAGATAAATGGGTCCATATCAATCAATTGCGAGCGTGTCATCCCAGATCCCAACTACAAGTCATAGAGGGAGAATGAAGTGTCACATCCCCAAATGAACTAAAGACATACTGTAGTTTAAAGGTGCCCAACTGATAAACATGAAGGCTCAAAATAACAAACTTTCTACATAAGAGACTGTCTAGGAGATGTACGGTCAACATCCTCACCAAATACCACTAACTTTGATCCAATTCAAATACATGTGTCCTACATATTTTTGAATTGGAAAGGGGGATTTATGTCAAGGTATTTGAAATATTATTAAATAATATATAGAGGTATATTTGTCTTTATTTAATAGATCTGTGGATATGAACATGGTCTGTAGACAAAGGTTTGTTCCTAAGAGATCTCCCACATTCATTATGTAAAATTATGCTGAACACACAGGGGGAGACAATGGAACATTTGGCCTGCCAAATTTCAGAACAGTCACTTAGAAGAATGTTGGGGGAAGTAATTTTGAAAGAGAACAGGATGAGTCATAAAAGGCAAATTAAGAGGATAGATTGTCAGATAGGTAACACCACACAAAATATATGGAGACGAAATGTCTGAAATACCCATCTTGGAACTGATCAAAATCATAGAGAAACCGCTTTTATACACATAGGTGTTAATCATCCTTAAACATCAAATACACATCTGCACTACTAGCTAAACAGGAAATATGCTGCATTAAGACTTTTACAACTACTCGTGGATTGACCCCATGTGGTGAGTATGAGACAAAAAGTCTGGCAACTGAAGTTACTGAAAAGTTAGAATGTTAGGATAATACAGTGAAGGCCCATGACTTACATTATGATTTCAAAACAACTGTATATATTTTAATGGATATGAGATGTATATATATATATATATATATATATATATATGTATATATGTGTGTATATATGTGTGTATGTTTTGAAAGCATGAATATCTTAGCCTCTGTGTGTTTAAGAACATGAATAGATGTTTATGGACCTGAAGAGAAGTGATTATTAACATTTATTTTTATTTCAGATCTACATAGACAGGATTCACTTGGAATACAGTACAATACTGAATTAAAAATAAGCTATTATTCACATATAAATGCCAGGATACCGATAACATTGTAATGCATTTTAAACTAATAATTAGCAGTATTAAATTACCTAAATAAAATAAAATATTAATAATATAACATATTTGGTATCAGAATAATCAGAAAAAATAACCTAATATTAACCATCTGTAATTGGGGTTATATATGATTAATGCAGAGAGTGTGATCTGATTAAATAACCATTTTATGAAAGAATTTTTTTTTTAACTTGCTTAAAAATGTTAGAGATGGTCTTGTTGTATTTGTTTGTTTGTACGTCTGCTGCCACCTGGTGTTATGTTGCGAGAATTACAGCCAGAAGGTTCTCTCTGGTTGTTAAAAATGAAATTTCCAAGGGCCAATCCGATTTAGACTTCCCAGATAACCAATGGGAAGGTCAGCTCCCGCAGGGCCACCCACAATTTACCAGTGATGGGAAAACCAAATAAAAAGTGAATGCAATGGAGAGAAAAAAACAGATTTTCTGCTGAAGCTAAAACTTGTAACTGGTTCCCGCTGGTGTGAGATACCACTTTACTTGAGCAAAGCGAATCTACCCTTCTCATTGATTGCGATATACACTTATTGGTGATCTGAGGTAAAATAATTCCTACCAAGGAACATCGGATATCGACTGCTTTTTACTTTGGTAACGTATTCAAGGTTTTGTAAGATAAGTTATATGCATAGTTAATTTGTATTTAATAGATTTAAAGAAGCAGTGTGTTTTTCTCAAGTTAGCATTTCACAGCCTATATACATATATTGTTTAAATCTGCGTCTGATTGGCTAAGTAACTCATCTATACAAGTTCTGATATTGTCAGTTAATTTTGTATTAGGATAAATTGCAATTAAATAGCAGAATATATATTATCCTATTGTTTTATAAACACTGTTTAGAATTGTATTGCTTGGATGTTAAAGGTTTTTAGTCCCATTGTGTTAAATAAATAAAAGGCTGAATTGTGAAGGTATACTTTTCTGGGTTTTGTAAGAAGGATAGCATATCTTAAGAGTTGGTTTTAACGCATATAAACTTTTATTTAGTTTCCTTTTACTGCAAATATAGTTCAATATGTTTATGGATATTAACTAAATAAAAGAATTCAGATATTTATATTAATTGTATGGTCTAGTAGGTGCATGGTTGATAAGGGTTTCTATTTCTTTGTATTGTGTTTATAACCCTGCCATAAACTTATATATATTATTTGGATAGCACTACTAAGATTTTCATAAATATACTGACACCCTAAACCGCCGCTCCCGGACCCCGCCGCCACCTACATTAAACTTATTAACCCCTATCCTGCCCCCCCTATACCGCCGCCACCTATATTAAAATTATTAACCCCTAAACCTAAGTCTAACACTAACCCTAACCCCCCCAACTTAAATATAATTTTAATAAATCTAAATAATATTACTCTTATTAACTAAATTACTCCTATTTAAAAATAAATACTTACCTGTAAAATAAACCCTAAGATAGCTACAATATAACTAATAATTATATTGTTGCTATTTTAGGATTTAGTTTTATTTTACAGGCAACTTTGTATTTATTTTAACTAGGTACAATAGTTATTAAATAGTTATTAACTATTTAATAACTACCTAGCTAAAATAAATACAAAATTACCTGTAAAATAAATCCTAACCTAAGTTACAATTAAACCTAACACTACACTATAATTAAATTGATTAAATAAATTAACTACAATTACCAACAATTAAATACTATTAAATAAACTAAACTATAGTACAAAAAAACAAACACTAAATTACAGAAAATAAAAAAATTACAAGAAGTTTAAACTAATTACACCTAATCTAAGCCCCCTAATAAAATAAAAAATCCCCCCAAATAATAAAAGTCCCTACCCTATCCTAAATTACAAAGTAATCAGCTCTTTTACCAGCCCTTAAAAGGGCTTTTTGCGGGGCATTGCCCCAAAGTAATCAGCTCTTTTACCTGTAAAAAAATACAACCCCCCAACATTAAAACCCACCACCCACATACCCCTACTCTAACCCACCCAAACCCCCCTTAAAAAAACCTAACACTAACCCCCTGAAGATCACCCTACCTTGACCCGTCTTCCCCCAACCAGGCCGAAATCTTCATCCAAGTGGCGCAGAAGAGGTCCTCCATCCGGTAGAAGTCTTCATCCAAGTGGCGCAGAAGAGGTCCTCCATCCAGCAGAAGTCTTCATCCAGGCGGCCTCTTCAATCTTCATCCATCCGGAGCAGAGCGGAGCCATCTTCCAAGGAGCCAACGCAGAGCCATCCTCTTCAACCGACGACTAAACAACGAATGATGGTTCCTTTAAAGGATGTCATCCAAGATGGCGTCCCTCGAATTCCAATTGGCTGATAGGATACTATCAGCCAGTCGGAATTAAGGTAGGAAAAATCTGATTGGCTGATTCAATCAGCCAATCAGATTGAGCTCACATTCTATTGGCTGTTCCGATCAGCCAATAGAATGCAAGCTCCATCCGATTGGCTGATTGGATCAGCCAATCGGATTGAACTTCAATCTGATTGGCTGATTGAATCAGCCAATCAGATTTTTCCTACCTTAATTCCGATTGGCTGATAGAATTAAGGTAGGAAAAATCTGATTGATTGATTCAATCAGCCAATTGGATTGAGCTCGCATTCTATTGGCTGTTCCGATCAGCCAATAGAATGTGAGCTCAATCAGATTGGCTGATTGGATCAGCCAATCGGATTGAACTTAAATCTGATTGGCTGATTGAATCAGCCAATCAGATTTTTCCTACCTTAATTCCGATTGGCTGATAGAATTAAGGTAGGAAAAATCTGATTGGCTGATTCAATCAGCCAATCGGATTGAGCTCGCATTCTATTGGCTGTTCCAATCAGCCAATAGAATGTGAGCTCAATCAGATTGGCTGATTGGATCAGCCAATCGGATTGAACTTAAATCTGATTGGCTGATTGAATCAGCCAATCAGATTTTTCCTACCTTAATTCCGAATGGCTGATAGTATCCTATCAGCCAATCGGAATTCGAGGGATGCCATCTTGGATGACGTCATTTAAAGGAACCATCATTCGTTGTTCAGTCGTCGGTTGAAGAGGATGGCTCCGCGTCGGCTCCTTGGAAGATGGCTCCGCTCCGGATGGATGAAGATTGAAGACGCCGCCTGGATGAAGACTTCTGCTAGATGGAGGACCTCTTCTGCGCCACTTGGATGAAGACTTCTACCGGATGGAGGACCTCTTCTGCGCCACTTGGATGAAGATTTCGGCCCGGTTGGGTGAAGACGGCTCAAGGTAGGGTGATCTTCAGGGGGTTAGTGTTAGGTTTTTTTAAGGGGGGTTTGGGTGGATTTTTGGGTGGATTAGAGTAGGGGTATGTGGGTGGTGTGTTTTAATGTTGGGGGGGTTGCATTTTATTTTACAGGTAAAAGAGCTGATTACTTTGGGGCAATGCCCCGCAAAAAGCCCTTTTAAGGGCTGGTAAAAGAGCTGATTACTTTGTCATTTAGGATAGGGTAGGGACTTTTATTATTTTGAGGGATTTTTTATTTTATTAGGGGGCTTAGATTAGGTGTAATTAGTTTAAACTTCTTGTAATTTTTTTTATTTTCTGTAATTTAATTTTTTTTGTACTATAGTTTAGTTTATTTAATAGTATTTAATTGTAAGTAATTGAAGTTAATTTATTTAATTAATTTAATTTAATTATAGTGTAGTGTTAGGTTTAATTGTAACTTAGGTTAGGATTTATTTTACAGGTAATTTTGTAAGTATTTTAGCTAGGTAGGTATTAAATAGTTAAAAACTATTTAATTTACCTAGTTAAAATAAATACAAAGTTGCCTGTAAAATAAAAATAAATCCTAAAATAGCTACAATATAATTAGTAGTTATATTGTAGCTATCTTAGGGTTTATTTTACAGGTAAGTGTTTAGTTTTAAATAGGATTTAGTTATTACGAGTAATATTATTTAGATTTATTAAAATAATATTTAAGTTAGGGGGGGTTAGGGTTAGTGTTAGACTTAGGTTTAGGGGTTAATAATTTTAATATAGGTTGCAGCGGTATAGGGGGGGTAGGATAGGGGTTAATAACTTTAATATAGGTGGCGGCGGGGTCCGGGAGTGGCGGTTTAGTGGTTAAACAATTTATTTAGTGGCGGCGGGGTCCGGGATCCGCCGGATAGGGGTTAATAAGTTTATGTAGGTGCCAGCGGTATAGGGGGTGGCAGATTAGGGGTTAATATGTATAATGTAGGTGGCGGTGGGGTCCGGGAGTGGCGGTTTAGGGGTTAACATATTTATTATAGTTGCGGTGGGGTCCGGGAGCAGCGGTTTAGGGATTAATAAGTTTATTTCGTTGCGGCGGTGTAGGGGGGGGAGATTAGGGGTGTTTAGACTCGGGGTACATGTTAGGGTGTTAGGTGCAGACATCTCCCATAGGAATCAATGTGATATCGGGCAGCAGCGAACATGAGCTCTCGCTATGGTCAGACTCCCATTGATTCCTATGGGATCCGCCACCTCCAAGGCGGCGGATTGAAAACCAGGTACGCTGAGCTGGAAAAGTGGCGAGTGTACCTGCTAGAAATTTGATAACTTTCAAAAGTAGTCAGATTGTGCCGAACTTGTGTTCGGCACATCTGGATTGACGTAAGAATCGATCTGTGTCGGACTGAGTCTGGTGGATCGTAGCTTACGTCACTATATTCTACTGTTGCTGGGCTGTAGGGCTTGATAACTAGAGCGAATCAGCCTCGCCACAAATAAGCTGCGGAATTCAAGTGTATTTGAGGTTGACGGCTTGATAACTAGAGGCAAATTACTCCAATATTCAACTGGTTAACACCACAACCTGGTATGTTTCCATGTAGAAAGAAAATTTGTAACATGTGTGAACATGTGTTACAGTGTAATTCTTTTTCTAATGCTCTTGGGGACAGAAATTATAATATGAAATATAGATGTACTTGTGAATCTACTCATGTAGTCTATCAACTTATTTGCCCATGTAAGAAAATATATTTAGGAAGAACAAAAATAAAAATAAAAACAAGATTTTGGGAACACACTAATAACATATTGAAAGGTGTTGTTAAGCATAGCATAGTGGTTCACTTTAGGGATTTTCATGCAAGCAATTCAGTAGGTTTGAAAATCAAGGTGATTGATTGGGTCCCTTTCAAAATAGAGGGGACCAATCGTCTCACCAAACTGAGAAGGAGAGAAACTTTTTTGATTACAGAATTGAAAAGTCTTTATGAATATATAAGAATATTAATAAAAAATAAAAAACAAAACTAAAATAAAGATTTAAGTATAGTTCTATAAGTGATTTTGAACAAATAAATCAGGATTTATCTCAAATATGAATACAAATAGGTGTTTGTTGACCAATTTGTTGTATCAACTGTGACCCCATTTAATATATATTTTTAGACACAAAATATAAAATTCAATATATATGTTTAGACGTAAAATATAAAATGCACATAATACAATGAATTTATATAAAATATACAAAAAATAGAAAATAGAAACAAGGTATTTCCTTTCCTTCTTTTTCCATTTTTTTTTAAGGGGCTACTACATCAATTGTGAATTTTAAAAGTAATTGTTTAGACATTGGTTTGCCAATTGAATTATTCTCATAATAAAATTTCTCTAAAGTGCAACAATGTTTAATTGATACTATATAATATTACAATTCTATGTTGGAGTAGAATCATACTGTTTGTTTTCCAACTATTGTAATGATGAATAGTATGGTGCAGTAGGACCCAGTAGAAACAGATGCTTGTGTACGAACCGGCTTTTTTACATGTCATTTCCGGTTAAAGTATTTTACATTTTGCTGTTCTTTTAAGTATATAGCAAAGTCCTTTAATCAATACCCCTGAAGAAGTTTGCCTGTTGCAAACAAAACGCGTAGGGTACATCAAGGGTTAAATTTGGTGGCAACGTGTAGTCACATAGTCTGTGTTGACTTGTGACTAACATGTCATGGTCTCTCTGTGGAGATAACTGTTAACGTCTGGTTGAAAATCCAGTGATACAGGAGAGCGATCAGCCCTGGGAGTTACAAGCAGAGACTTAGTTCCAGGATTGTAAGGGAGGATGCTGTGATGTAAACTGGCTCACAAAGACTATTTCCGGTGATACGGGAGAGCGATCAGCCCTGGGAGTTACAAGCAGATATTTAGTTCCAGGATTGTAAGGGAGGATGCTGTGATGTAAACCGGCTCACAAAGACTATTTCTGAATCACGGAGGACTGTGGTCACATCTATGAAATGCTGTTTTAACACTACTATCTTGTGAGTGTAACTTTTATCTTTTTGCGCACAGTAATAAATTGTTTTTAAGCTACTTTGAATCGGTGGGTGCTGTGTGTTCATTATATTTTTCTAATTCAGTATGTGGATGACCTACTAGTCACTGCATCCACACAGAAGCAGTGTTTAAAGGACACACTAACACTACTTAAAATGTTGGCGGACAAGGGACATAAAGTAAATAAAAAGAAGTTACAGGTAGCAAAGGGAGAGGTAAAATATTTAGGACACCTTAGTGATGTCACGAACAGTTCGCTGGAGAACAGTTCCCGGCGAACATAGCTTGTTCGCGTTCAACCGCGGCGGGCGAACATATGCGATGTTCGATCCGCCCCCTATTCATCATCATTGAGGAAACTTTGACCCTGTATCTCACAGCCTGCAGACACATTTGAGCCAATCAGCAGCAGACACTCCCTCCCAGACCCTCCCAGCTCATGGGCAGCAGCCATTTTAGATTCATTACGATCCTGCTTTCTTAGTGAGAGGAGGGTTAGTGCTGCTGTTCGTGATTTTATAGGGAAATAGATAGCTAGGCTAGTGTATTTAGTATCCACTACAGTCCTGAAGGACTCATCTAATCTCTGCTGTAAGGACAGCACCCCAAAAAGTTTTTTTTTTTTAATTTATAATTTTATTTGCATTTGCCTGGCTGTCAGCCTGTGTGTGGGGCTCACAGCATATACTGTGATTAGTGCCACCACTTATATCTGCTTAACATTAGTGTAAATTAAAAAAAAACAAAAAACTTTTAAATCATTTTGCTAGTGTAATCTAATTTCATTTTCTATCAGGCCTGTGTGTCAGGCCCACATCATATACTCATATATTGTCTCTAAGCAGTACTTACACGCCCCCTGCATACAATCCGTGATTGGTCCACTGTCATTGAAGATACTTCTTACTAATCACGTCATTTTCGAAACACGCGTCAGGGGTCCAGCAGGAGTAGCCCTGTCTCTCCTGTCTGCCGTTTTTTAACTTGCTTACCCTTGTCTAACTGACATTGTTTTCAAATAATTGCTCTTCTGGTGCCTGCTTAGATTATAAGTTAAAAGTTAATCAGCCCTCGGATTGTAAGGGCTTAGCTTACTTTAGATATTGGCCAGTAGGCACTTATAAATTATATGATCTCTCAGTATAATAATTATTTTAGACTGGGTTTAAGTGTTTTTAACTTTTTCTTCGCTACTTTTGTGTGAATGTTGGTTCCTAGGTATATTAATAAAGATACAAAGGTATGAATGATATGGAACATTTTAAATACCTGATATAATCCTTATCTGAATCCTCTATTTGGAGTTTATATGATACTAAATCTGTGGTAATCTCTGCTGTGAATCCTATTGTATTCCTCATACAATTAGTTTTTCTAGTTGTTTAGTTCTGTTTCCTGAGATCCCACACCAGACATGGATCCCATTTGGCAATATTTTATATAACATATAGGCACATATATATGTGTTGCAATTCTAATATAAGGGACCATTTCTGTTATTATTTAACTCCAATTATCCCCCCATAACCTCTAAGTCTAAAATATTCTGTGATTAATTGCTCTCTGCCACCACTGATATCTGGTGTAACATTAGTGTAAAATTAAAAAACAACAACTTTTACATCATTTTGCTAGTGTAATCTAATTTCATTTTCTATCAGGCCTGTGTGTCAGGCTCACAGCATATACTGTGGTTAATTTCTCTGTGCCACCACTGATATCTGCTTAACAATCATTAGTGTAAATTTAAAAAAAAAAAAAACTTTTACATCATTTTGCTAGTGTAATCTAATTTCATTTTCTACCGGCCTGTGTGTCAGGCCCACATCATATACTGTGATAAATTGCTCTGTGCCACCAGTACCACAGATATCTGGTATAACATTAGTGTAAAATTTAAAAAAAAACCTTTCACATCATTTTGCTAGAGTAATCTAATTTCATTTTCTATCAGGCCTGTGTGTCAGGCCCACATCATATACTGTGATTAATTATTCTGTGCCACCACTGATATCTGGTTAACATTATTTTAAATTTAAAAAAAAAAAAAAACTTTTACATCATTTTGCTAGTGCAATTGAATTGCAGTTGCCTGCCTGCCAGAATGTGTGCCAAGCCCACTTGCCAACTAATGCCACCACTCATATTTGTTATAACAGTATTGCAAATATTTAATAAAAAACTTTTTTGACTGTGAAACATCAGTCTACTATAGTAATCTAATTGAAGTTGCCTGCCTGCCAGCGTGTGTGCCAGGCCCACTTGCCAACTAGTGCCACCAATCATATTTGTTATAACAGTAGTGTAAATATTTAAAATAAACACTTTTTTGACTGTGAATCATCAGTCTGCTAGTGCAATTGAATTGCAGTTGCCTGCCTGCCAGCGTGTGTGCCAGGCCCACTTGCCAACTAGTGCCACCACTCATATTTGTTATATCAGTATTGTAAATATTTAATAAAAAAACTTTTTTGACTGTGAAACATCAGTCTACTATATTAATCTAATTGAAGTTGCATGCCTGCCAGCGTGTGTGCCAGGCCCACTTGCCAAGTTAGTGGCACCACTCATATTTATTTAAAAAATTAACATTTTTGACTTTGAAACATCAGTCTGATTTTTTGTGTCAGGCTCACAGCGTATACTGTGCCCACTTGCCCAGTGCCATCACTCATAATTTGTTTAATAGTATTGTAAGTGTACATTTTATAAAAAAATGACAAGCAGAGGCAGGCCACCCCACAGGTGCCGTCGTGGTTGTGGTGCTGTGATTCCCTTAGACCCTACAACTATGCACAGTGTTCAGAGGCCAGGTGCCAGGGACGCGAAAAGTTCTGAGGAGGACCTAGTTGAATGGCTAACACAGGACACCCAATCTTCTACAGCTTCCGCTCCTAGTCCTAACCTTGACGAACCATCCACCTCCAGCTGTGCTTCGGGCACCTCTCAAGTCACCAGTGCCACTCGCCCGCCTGTCGCCACCACCAACACTAGCACCACAGCCACTTCACTTGATCTGTCAGAGGAGTTATTGACACATCCGTTGGAAGAAATGAGTGATGCGCAACCATCATTGACAGAGGATGTAGATAACAGTGATATGTCTCAGTCAGGCAGCATTACAAACATGTGTACAACGATTAGTACAGCAACTCAGGAGTGCAGTGCTCGTGAAGACAGGGTCCTGCCAAATCTCCCCAATTCCAATAGTGAATATATAAATGTCCACAGCACTGTATCATTCAAAATATTTTATTCTCTGTACATAACAGGTACTCAAACAGCGACGTTTCGAGTGTTGCCACTCTTACTCATGCATGAGTAAGAGTGGCAACACTCGAAACGTCGCTGTTTGAGTACCTGTTATGTACAGAGAATAAAATATTTTGAATGATACAGTGCTGTGGACATTTATATATTCAGCATTACAAACATGGACGTACGGTGTGATGATGATGATGTTGTACCCGCTGCTGCTTCCTTTGTTGATGTGTCAGATACAAGTGAAGCGGTTGATGATGATGTGTCCGTGGATGTCATGTGGGTGCCCGTTAGAAGATAAGAAGAAGAGGGGGAAAGTTCAGATGGGGAGACAGAGAGGAGGAATAGGAGATGAGTTGGAAGCAGGGGGAGGTCGTCGCAAGGAGCTAGTGGCACAGTCAGACAGCATGCATCGGCACCCGGGGTCAGCCAGACAGCACGCCAATCAATGCATGCTGTTGACACCACCAGAATGCCATCATCGCAGAGCTCAGCAGTGAGGTATTTTTTGTGTGTGTCTGCCTCTGACAACAGCGATGCCATTTGCAACCTGTGCCAAAAGAAACTGAGTCGTGGGAAGTCCAACACCCACCTAGGTAGAACTGCTTTGCGAAGGCACATGGTCTCACATCACAAACGCCGATGGGAAGAACACATGAGTAGAAGCAGCACACAAACTCAAAGCCGCCCTCCTCCTCCTGCTCCAGCATCTTCAGCCACGTCAACCACTGCTGTCCTCCTTGCCCCCTCTCAACCATCCTCCACTCAGTCTCTCTTACGTAGCAGTTCCTTGTCATCTGCCCACAGTCAGGTGTCTGTCAAGGACATGTTTGAGCGTAAGAAGCCAATTTCCCAAAGTCACCCACTTGCCCGGCATCTGAAAGCTGGCTTGTCTGAACTCTTAGCCTGCCAGCTTTTACCATACAAGCTGGTGGAGTCTGAGGCTTTCAAAAAATTTGTATCTATTGGGACACCGCAGTGGAAGGTACCTGGCCGAAATTTCTTTTCACAAAAGGCAATCCCAAACCTGTACTCGATTGTGCGAAAGGAAGTAATGGCATGTCTGGCACACAGCATTGGGGCAAGGGTCCATATGACCACTGATAGCTGGTCTGCAAAGCATGGTCAGGGCAGGTATATCACCTACACTGCGCATTGGGTAAACCTGCTGACGGCTGACAAGCATGGAATGCGTGGCTCTGCAGAGGAGTTGGTGACACTGCCACGACTTGCAGGCAGGCCTGCTGCTACCTCCTCTACTCCTCCTACTCCATCCTCTTCCATAACCTCTTCCTCGGCTGAGTCCTCTTCTGCTGCTGCGTCTTGCTCCACATCAACGGCACCCCCCCAGCTCCCCAGGTACTATTCAACATCCCGGATACAGCAGTGTCACGCTGTCTTGGGGTTGACTTGCCTGAAAGCCGAGAGTCACACCGCACCAACACTCCTGTCCGCCCTGAAACCACAGGTGGATCAGTGGCTGACTCCGCACCAACTGGAGATTAGCAAGGTTGTTTCTGACAATGGAAGTAATTTGGTGGCGGCATTGAAATTGGGCAAGTTGACACATGTGCCGTGCATGGCACATGTGTGTAATTTGATTGTACAATGCTTTGCGCATAAGTACCCAGGCTTACAGGACGTCCTGAAGCAGGCCAGGAAGGTGTGTGGCCATTTCAGGCATTCCTACTCAGCCATGGCGCACTTGTCCGATATCCAGCGTCAAAACAACCTACCAGTGAGGCGCTTGATTTGCAACAGCTCGACACGTTGGAATTCAACACTCCTAATGTTCGACCACCTGCTCTAACAAGAAAAAGCTGTTAACAAGTATTTGTATGACCGGGGTGCTAGGACAGCCTCTGGGGAGCTGGGGATTTTTTTGCCAAATTACTGGACGCTCATCCGTATTGCCTGTAGGCTCATGCGTCGTTTTGAGGAGGTGACAAACCTTTTCATTCGCACTGAAGACACCATCAGTGACATCATACCATTTGTTTTCTTCCTGGAGCGTACCCTGCGAAGAGTGCTGGATCAGGCCGTAGATGAGTGTGAAGAGGAAGAGTTGTGGTGTCCATCAACACCAGAAACAGCCTTATCAGCATTGCTTGCAGGAAGAGGATTGTGAGGAAGAGGAGTCAGAGGAGGAATGTGGCTTTGAGGCGGAGGAGGAAGACCAAGCACAACAGGCATCCCAGGGTGCTTGTTGTTGTCACCTATCTGGTACCCGTGGTGTTGAACGTGGCTGGGGGGAAGAAGATACCTTCAGTGACATCAGTGAGGATGAGGAACGGGACATGATTAGCTCGGCATCCAACCTTGTGCAAATGGGGTCTTTCATGCTGTCGTGCCTGTTGAGGGACCCTCGTATAAAAAAGCTGAAGGAGAACGACCTGTATTGGGTGTCCACGCTACTAGACCCCGGGTATAAGCATAAAGTGACTGAAATGTTACCAAATTCCCGCAAGTCGGAAAGGATGGAGCAGTTCCAAAATAAATTAAAAACTATGCTTTTCACAGCGTATAAGGGTGATGTCACAGCACAACGGGAATCTAACAGGGGAAGAGATGAAAGTAATCCTCCTCCCACAACCACGGCTGCAAGGACAGGACGCTTTCCTGACGTGTTGTTGATGGAGGACATGCAGACCTTTTTAACTCCTATGCATCGCCAGAGCCTTTCGGGATCCAGCCTCAGAGAAAGACTCAACCGACAGGTAGCAGACTACCTAGCATTAACTGTAGATCTCGACACTCTGAGGAGCGAAATACCCCTTGACTACTGGGTGTGCAGGCTTGACCTTTGGCCTGAGCTATCCCAATTTGCAATCGAACTTCTGGCCCGCTTCAAGTGTCCTGTCAGAAAGGACCTTCAGTGCAGCAGGAGGTTTTGTTACTGAGAAGAGAAGTCGCCTAGGTCAAAAAAGTCTTGATTAGGGGGGGCGTGGCTAGGCAGCACCGGGAGAGGACGCTAATTTAGTGATCTCTAGCTTGAGATCCTAAAGTTTGGACTTACTTTTAAAAATAAATAGTTTAGGTGGCTGAAAATTGCTCACTCATCTACATGGATGCTTGCTGATCAAGATAATACCTAATTTGATGATACTTATTACGTCTCTATCTTGCCTTACCTATTGAGGCCTTAATACGCAAGATCTCTGACATCCTCTCCCGGCGCGCCGAATATACCTACTAACTTCAATCCACATAATAAGCTGCAACTGACCAATATGGAGGAGGATTATAGGATATTATATATCCTCCTACAGAACTTTGATCGGCAACTTGACCAGTGCTATTCAAATTTGTCGAGTACATTAGCTCAGGCAATGCGGGGAGCAACCAACGATACCCTACATAACACAGATCCAGATGCCATGCCGAAAGCTAAAGCACCGGAACGCAGACACGCTTCTCTCCCTCAACTCAACAGCAGTATCGATACACAGAGACTTATATCACAAGCTCAGAGCGACCCATCTATCATGGAGCAAGTAATAAAGAGCCCTAGTGATATGTTAATGGGCGACAGCTGCAAGGGAATACCATCAGAGACTTTGCTAATACCGACACCTCCAGCTATCACAGTCGATTTAATCTCCACCAGAGGTGTTGCACATCCCCACCCCGTACACGCTACTCAACTCACATTAATGGCCCAGCAGGTTTCGGGAGCAGGCGATCTAGACCCACTCTGGGCGCCCTATATCTATCTGGAGGGGCCCACCAGATGCAGCCGTGATTCAGAGGGCCAAAGATGTAAGCGGCATATGGGCGCAGAGTTAACACAGCCGAGGAATGCAGCGACAGTGATAATACAGTATCCAGCGGTACCACAGCGTATATCAAAATCCCCACCTGACGTTCCGGCTCAAATGTGGTATGGTCTCTGGTTTGCAGGCAACAAGTATGACGCTATATCCAAAACACTGCTATACATGTCATATAATGCTTTAATAACCTCAGTGAGGGAGGAGGGTAAGCTGCTGCTGAGACTGACAGATCCGTTTCTTCAGGGCGGTAGAGACTTATCCAGACAGACACAGAAGTCTGGTGTAGGCTAGCCTGCTGCTTTACTGCTGATCTGCACATAGAAACAGCTCCTATCTGGGAAAATATACCATCTGCGAGGACAATGTAGTTTTCCTCATGAACACTGACTTGTATATGACTAACATTCCAGCCTCTCACACCTCCTCAAGCATTGTTAGTATGGAGCCCACCGGAACTGTTTCTAAAAGGCAATTGTTATTTAAAAGGTGATCACCGGAACTGTACAACTTCTCTCCTTATATCGCCCACTGTTGAACTATACTAGAGAGTTATGTGTTTTATGCTTACTATTAGTTGCTATTACTGTATTGTTTTCTATTCTCTAAACCCTACTTCTCTCTTCATGCAGTTCATTTTGAGCTACAGTATGGGTAAGAGATAGACGCTGGTTGTTTAACATGCCCTTATATTACTTGTGAGCTTTACATGGGTAGTGTTTGATTGGACTCAGCTCTCCAAGTAGTACTGATTTGATCACTGAGCTCCTAGATTACACAGCACATGGATTAATACCTTATAAGCTTTTATAGGTAATCAGGCACTATTAGAGATACATAGTCTTCAGATTTTCATATACATAAGATAAAATATGCTTCTGAATGTCAGTTGCCTATCGAGACCCAGAACCAACAGTTATATGGAAACACAGCTTCCCAGCTCTATGTTTAGTTTCAGCTGCATAGATACAGCTTATACATAGAATCAAGTATAGTACAGTACAGCTGGTACAAAGGGACAGATTGTTTATAGCAATAACTTTGGTACATCACCCCCAAGTATATAAACACAGCTAGTATGCAGTAACGATTTTAGTATATTACATATACACGGTATTAAATGTTTTACTTTATGGTTTTTTCAGTTATAACCACTTGAAGCACTAGAAATAATCACTCCTCGTGTACACTTTTGAGATGTTTACATATCCCCCTCCTCCTCTGATTACTTTATAGTGATGTCCCTGTTGGTGCGGAATTCCTCCCCCCCCCCCTTCTCCGTTCTCACCCTTTCTCTCTTTGTTTCTCCTTTCTTCTCCTTTCCCCTACATTCAGAGAGCGGCTCTTGCCCGCTGACTTTCTCTCTTTTCTCTACATAATATGGCTCAGAAGTAGCCAGTACAGTATCTAACTCCCCACTTCCAACTACTATTGGTATAGTAAGCTAATGAGTACCCTTCTCTTAGTTGTGGGGATCATCATCCTCTATTTAATACAAAATGAAGTTCCACTTTATATAGCCCCAACATTGCTACCCTATCTACCCAAGACATGATGTACAGTCAACTAATTGTATATTGAGAATCTATGATCTCAATTTTATCTATAAAGAGTAGCTCTTCTCACTATATTCACAAGTCCTTTAGTTAATGTCTATGTATTCCTCAATAATAGAATATAGATCTAATATGTGATATCACAGCATTTTACATGTCTTGATAGGATATCCTTCAAAAATGAGAGTAATGTATATCGTGCCTTGTTGTACTTGATCTTAAGGGGTGAACCCTGTATGTTATTTTATCTTGAAACTTCAATAAAAATTGTTTAAAAAAAAAAAAAAAGTCTTGATTATCTCACCTTTATTAAAATGAATGAGGGATGGATCCTGAAGGGACTGACATTGGGTGATACATTTGAGTAAAAAAGGCCTGATGTACACTGGGCACGACAGAATAAGCAACAGGATGCAGTGCTGAGCTTGGTGCTATTAATAGCCAGAAAATGCATTCTAAAAAGCTGGACAGTGAGAAGGAGTCCTTCTTTCCAAGGCTTTAGAAACCTACTCAGATCACAGATATTTATTGAACAAATGGATGTCAGGATGGACGTACAAAATAGACTAGGCCTCTTCCTACGCAAGTGGCGCAGGCTTATACTTATATATAACCATTGTTTGTATGCCTGAAGAAAAGACCGGTTTATGGTCTAGAAACGCGTAGCAGTTTTTATGGATTAAAATTCACTTATTTTAAACACACGGAAGTTGTCCATTTGTTTTTACCTTGGTTCTCCCTTTGAGCCTTCCTGGATAAGGTATCAAAGTATCTGCTCTACCGCAGTGTCTCAAGTTTCAGCCGCACAGACGTCAATCAAAGAAACGCTGAATAGCACCTGTGCACAGCTTGCCGGAGACCACCCAGTGTGCTAGCCACTGAAAGTGTTAGCCTGCATGTCAGCACCGGTTACAATACGGTGCCATTACCTCTGGTAAGCCTTTACATTATTCTTCCATTTTGGCTATTCAATCTACAATATCACGCTATGTGGCGCCCTCTTTGTTATTTCTAATTATACTAACCTTTGAATTAGAAATCCAGAGACTGATCCTGATACCATTTAAAGACTCAACTGCTTTTGTTGAGGGGGAACTGCGGGGTGAATGGGAACATTTATTCACAGAAACAATAACTCCAGGTTGAGACTGCTTCCCTTCTTTCCCCCTCAGCATTACCCCCCACTCTCACCTTCTCCTCCCCCCCCCCCTTTCCCTCTTCCCCCTTTTTTTTTTTTTTTCTCCGCCACCGCCGGGTCACATGTTGGCGCACTTTGGATAATCTCATAGAACGTCCTTAAGTTTATGTTAGGTTTTTGATGTTTAGTTTAACTTACGGCTAGATTTGGAGTTTGGCGGCCAAGGGGGTGTGTTAGCTACGCAGGCTTTTTTCTGGCCGCACCATAAAATTAACTCTGGTATTGAGAGTCCAAAAAAATGCTGCGTTAGGCTCCAAAAAAGGAGCGTAGAGCATTTTTACCGCAAATGCAACTCTCGATACCAGAGTTGCTTACGGACGCGGCCAGCCTCAAAAACGTGCTCGTGCACGATTCCCCCATAGGAAACAATGTGGGCTGTTTGAGCTGAAAAAAAAACCTAACACCTGCAAAAAAGCCCGCGTTCAGCTCCTAACGCAGCCCCATTGTTTCCTATGGGGAAAACTCTTCCTAAGTCTGCACCTAACACTCTAACATGTACCCCGAGTCTAAACACTCCTAACCTTACACTTATTAACCCCTAATCTGCCGCCCCCGCTATCGCTGACCCCTGCATTATATTATTAACCCCCTAATCTGCCGCTCCGTAAAAACCGCCGCTACTTACATTATCCCTATGTACCCCCTAATCTGCTGCCCCTAACACCGCCGACCCCTATATTATATTTATTAACCCCTAATCTGCCCCCCTCAACGTCGCCCTCCACCTGCCTACACTGATTAACCCCTAATCTGCCGAGCAGACCGCACCGCTACTATAATAAATGTATTAACCCCTAATCCGCCTCACTAACCCTATAATAAATAGTATTAAGCCCTAATCCTGCCCTCCCTAACATCGCCGACACCTAACTTCAATTTTTAACCCCTAATCTGTCGACCGCGAGCTCACCGCTACTATAATAAATGGATTAACCCCTAAAGCTAAGTCTAACCCTAACACTAACACCCCCCTAAACTTAAATATAATTTAAATCTAACGAAATTAATTAACTCTTATTAAATAAATTATTCCTATTTAAAGCTAAATACTTACCTGTAAAATAAATCCTAATATAGCTACAATATAAATTACAATTACATGTAGCTATTTTAGGATTAATATTTATTTTACAGGCAACTTTGTAATTATTTTAACCAGGTACAATAGCTATTAAATAGTTAAGAACTATTTAATAGTTACCTAGTTAAAATAATAACAAAATTACCTGTAAAATAAATCCTAACCTAAGTTACAATTAAACCTAACACTACACTATCATTAAATTAATTAAATAAAATACCTACAATTACCTACAATAAAACCTAACACTACACTATCATAAATAAATTAAATACAATTCCTACAAATAACTACAATGAAATAAACTAACTAAAGTACAAAAAATAAAAAAGAACTAAGTTACAAAAAATAAAAAAATATTTACAAACATCAGAAAAATATTACAACAATTTTATACTAATTACACCTACTCTAAGCCCCCTAATAAAATAACAAAGACCCCCAAAATAAAAAAATGCCTACCCTATTCTAAATTAATAAAGTTAAAAGCTCTTTTACCTTACCAGCCCTGAACAGGGCCCTTTGCGGGGCATGCCCCAAGAAAATCAGCTCTTTTGCCTGTAAAAAAAAACATACAATACCCCCCCCCAACATTACAACCCACCACCCACATACCCTAATCTAACCAAACCCCCCTTAAATAAACCTAAACACTAAGCCCCTGAAGATCTTCCTACCTTGTCTTCACCTCACCAGGTATCACCGATCCGTCCTGGCTCCAAAATCTTCATCCAACCCAAGCGGGGGCTGGCGATCCATCATCCGGTGCTGAAGAGGTCCAGAAGAGGCTCCAAAGTCTTCCTCCTATCCGGCAAGAAGAGGACATCCAGACCGGCAAACATCTTCATCCAAGCGGCATCTTCTATCTTCTTCCATCCGGTGCGGAGCGGGTCCATCTTGAAGCAGCCGACGCGGATCCATCCTCTTCTTCCGGCGACTCCCGGACGAATGACGGTTCCTTTAAGGGACGTCATCCAAGATGGCGTCCCTCGAATTCCGATTGGCTGATAGGATTCTATCAGCCAATCGGAATTAAGGTAAGAATATTCTGATTGGCTGATGGAATCAGCCAATCAGAATCAAGTTCAATCCGATTGGCTGATCCAATCAGCCAATCAGATTGAGCTCGCATTCTATTGGCTGTTCCGATCAGCCAATAGAATGCGAGCTCAATCTGATTGGCTGATTGGATCAGCCAATCGGATTGAACTTGATTCTGATTGGCTGGATTCCATCAGCCAATCAGAATATTCTTACCTTAATTCCGATTGGCTGATAGAATCCTATCAGCCAATTGGAATTCGAGGGACGCCATCTTGGATGACAATCCAATCAGCCAATCGGATTGAGCTCGCATTCTATTGGCTGTTCCGATCAGCCAATAGAATGCGAGCTCAATCTGATTGGCTGATTGGATCAGCCAATCGGATTGAACTTGATTCTGATTGGCTGATTCCATCAGCCAATCAGAATATTCTTACCTTAATTCCGATTGGCTGATAGAATGCTATCAGCCAATCGGAATTCGAGGGACGCCATCTTGGATGACGTCCCTTAAAGGAACCGTCATTCGTCGGGAGTCGCCGGAAGAAGAGGATGGATCCGCGTCGGCTGCTTCAAGATGGACCCGCTCCTCACCGGATGGAAGAAGATAGAAGATGCCGCTTGGATGAAGATGTTTGCCGGTCTGGATGTCCTCTTCTTGCCGGATAGGAGGAAGACTTTGGAGCCTCTTCTGGACCTCTTCAGCACCGGATGATGGATCGCCAGCCCCCGCTTGGGTTGGATGAAGATTTTGGAGCCAGGACGTATCGGTGATACCTGGTGAGGTGAAGACAAGGTAGGAAGATCTTCAGGGGCTTAGTGTTAGGTTTATTTAAGGGGGGTTTGGGTTAGATTAGGGGTATGTGGGTGGTGGGTTGTAATGTTGGGGGGGGGGTATTGTATGTTTTTTTTTACAGCAAAAGAGCTGATTTTCTTGGGGCATGCCCCGCAAAGGGCCCTGTTCAGGGCTGGTAAGGTAAAAGAGCTTTTTAACTTTATTAATTTAGAATAGGGTAGGGCATTTTTTTATTTTGGGGGGTCTTTGTTATTTTATTAGGGGGCTTAGAGTAGGTGTAATTAGTTTTAAAATTGTTGTAATATTTTTCTGATGTTTGTAAATATTTTTTTATTTTTTGTAACAGTTCTTTTTTATTTGTACTTTAGTTAGTTTATTTCATTGTAGTTATTTGTAGGAATTGTATTTAATTTATTTATTGATAGTGTAGTGTTAGGTTTTATTGTAGGTAATTGTAGGTATTTTATTTAATTAATTTAATGATAGTGTAGTGTTAGGTTTAATTGTAACTTAGGTTAGGATTTATTTTACAGGTAATTTTGTTATTATTTTAACTAGGTAACTATTAAATAGTTCTTAACTATTTAATAGCTATTGTACCTGGTTAAAATAATTACAAAGTTGCCTGTAAAATAAATATTAATCCTAAAATAGCTACAATGTAATTATAATTTATATTGTAGCTATATTAGGATTTATTTTACAGGTAAGTATTTAGCTTTAAATAGGAATAATTTATTTAATAAGAGTTAATTAATTTCGTTAGATTTAAATTATATTTAAGTTAGGGGGGTGTTAGTGTTAGGGTTAGACTTAGCTTTAGGGGTTAATCCATTTATTATAGTAGCGGTGAGCTCCGGTCGGCAGATTAGGCGTTAATAATTGAAGTTAGGTGTCGGCGATGTTAGGGAGGGCAGATTAGGGCTTCATACTATTTATTATAGGGTTAGTGAGGCGGATTAGGGGTTAATACATTTATTATAGTAGCGGTGCGGTCCGCTCGGCAGATAAGTGGGGTTAATCAGTGTAGGCAGGTGGAGGCGACGTTGAGGGGGCAGATTAGGGGTTAATAAATATAAAATAGGGGTCGGCGGTGTTAGGGGCAGCAGATTAGGGGTACATAGCTATAATGTAGGTGGCGGCGCTTTGCGGTCGGCAGATTAGGGGTTAATTATTGTAAGTAGCTGGCGGCGACGTTTGTGGGGGGCAGGTAGGGGTTAATAAATATAATACAGGGGTCGGCGGTGTTAGGGGGAGCAGATTAGGGGTACATAGGGATAACTTAGCTGGCGGCGCTTTGCGGTCGGCAGATTAGGGGTTAAAAAAAAAATTCGAGTGGCGGCGATGTGGGGGGACCTCAGTTTAGGGGTACATAGCTAGTTTATGGGTGTTAGTGTACTTTAGGGTACAGTAGTTAAGAGCTTTATGAACCGGCCCAGAAAGCTCTTAACTCCTGCTTTTTTCCTGCGGCTGGAGTTTTGTCGTTAGAATTCTAACGCTCACTTTCAGAAAACGACTCTAAATACCGGAGTTAGAAAGATCCCATTGAAAAGATAGGATACGCAATTGACGTAAGGGGATCTGCGGTATGGAAAAGTCGCGCTGAAAAGTGAGCGTTAGACCCTATTTTGAGTGACTCCAAATACCGGCGGGTAGCCTAAAACCAGCGTTAGGAGCCTCTAACGCTGGTTTTCACGACTAACGCCAAACTCCAAATCTAGCCGTTAGTTAGGTATTAGGTAGAAGTGTTAATTTATTGGAAAATAAGGAGATGGGGGCTGAGTGAACACATGGAAAGGTCAGAAATTATGCTTAATAAAAACATACTGCAGATGCCTACAGCTAGGAATGGATCATTACTCACTGTATTATAACCTGTTTTCTTTCCAATTTGTTGTAATGACTGCAGATGATCTGTGCATCATTAATTTTATTGCTATGTATTGTATGTTTTCCTCTCTCTTGTATCTGCACTGCTAATTTCTGACGATATGTGTATTGCTCAACCCAATTTCAATAAAAATGATATGTGAAAAAAAAAAAAAAAGGCCTGATGATGAGATGAGCTGCCTTGGGCTACAAATGGTACACACGCTGCCGTTTTTTTTCTTCGAATGCCGGATGACTTGCGTGACTTATCCGCCAACAACTAGTCTTCAAGCCGCAAGGTTTTAGGGCACTTTCTAACTGTTTTACAAACATCCATTTTTCTGGCCGCTGCTACAGCAGCGGCTGCAACAATATCTAATTTTTCAGGCATTTGGACATGCATAATTTTTATGGCCTCTGGTGCTGCACTGTGGCTACAAAACCCAAACCAAAAAAAAAAGGCACATAACAGTGATGAAAGTGATAAGAATAGTACTCATTAACACACCACTCATATCTGGTGGCACAGTAGATTGCACATGCAGTGCCTCAAATTTGAAGTAGGAGGACCGACCAAGCATCTTTTTCCATCTCACGGTTCCAAAAAATTATCTATGGGTTCCCAAAAACGATGCCATACCTGTACTCGATTGTGCAAAAGGATGTCATATGTGGTGTTTCATGCTGTTGTGCCTGTTGAGGGGTCGTGGACCATTGTATAAAAAGGCTGAAGGAGAACGACCTGTACTGGGTGTCCAAGCATGTTTTTTGTTCAATTTCCAGGTTCCTAAAAATTATCTCTGGGTTCCTAAAATCAATGCCATATCTGTAATCTATTGTGAAAAAGGATGGCATATTGTGGTGTTTCATGCTGTTGTGCCTGTTAAGGGTCGTGGACCATCATATAAAAAGTCTGAAGGAGAACGACCTGTACTGGGTGTCCAAGCACGTTTTTTGTTCAATTTCCCGGTTCCTAAAAATTATCTCCGGGTTCCTAAAATCGATGCCATACCTGTACTCTATTGTGCAAAAGGATGGCATATGTGGTGTTTCATGCTGTTGTGCCTGTTGAGGGTCGTGGACCATCGTATAAAAAGGCTGAAGGAGAACGACCTGTACTGGGTGTCCAAGCATCTTTTTCCATCTCACGGTTCCTAAAAATTATCTCCGGGTTCCTAAAATCGATGCCATACCTGTACTGGATTGTTCAAAAGGATGGCATATGTGGTGTTTCATGCTGTTGTGCCTGTTGAGGGTCATGGACCATCGTATAAAAAGGCTGAAGGAGAACGACCTGTACTGGGTGTCCAAGCATCTTTTTCCATCTCACGGTTCCTAAAAAATTATCTCCGGGTTCCTAAAATCGATGCCATATACCTGTACTGGATTGTTCAAAAGGATGGCATATGTGGTGTTTCATGCTGTTGTTTCTGTTGAGGGTCCGGAAGTCGGGACCCGCCTATAAAAAGGGTGAAGGAGAACGACCTGTACTGGGTGTCCAAGCATCTTTTTCCATCTCACGGTTCCTAAAAATTATCTCCGGGTTCCTAAAATGGATGCCATACCTGTACTGGATTGTTCAAAAGGATGGCATATGTGGTGTTTCATGCTGTTGTTTCTGTTGAGGGTCCGGGACCCTCGTATAAAAAAGGCTGAAGGAGAACGACCTGTACTGGGTGTCCAAGCATCTTTTTCCATCTCCCGGTTTCCTAAAAATTATCTCCGGGTTCCTAAAATCGATGAAATACCTGTACTGGATTATTCAAAAGGATGCATATGTGGTGTTTCATGCTGTTGTTTCTGCTGAGGGTCCAGGACCCTCGTATAAAAAGGCTGAAGGAGAATGAAGTGTAATGGGTGTCCAAGCATGTTTTTTGTTCAATTTCCCGGTTCCTAAAAATTATCTCCGGGTTTCTAAAATCAATGCCATAACCTGTACTCTATTTTTCAAAAGGATGGCATATGTGGTGTTTCATGCTGTTGTTTCTGTTGAGAGTCGTGGACCCTCGTATAAAAAGGCTGAAGGAGAACGACCTTTACTGGGTGTCCAAGAATCTTTTTCCATCTCCCGGTTCCTAAAAATTATCTCTGGGTTCCTAAAATCGATGCCATACCTGTACTCTATTATGCAAAAGGATGGCATATGTGGTGTTTTATGCTGTTGTGCCTGTTGAGGGTCTGCAAGCATATCAAGAAGGCAAACATTATCTTAGACTGCTTTGGACAATCAGACAAAATTCAACACAACATTAGTTGCTCCACAGAAGGGGTAATAAATGCATTATGTAAGTGCCAAAAAATCTACGTGGGTATGACGAGTAGAAAAGTAAGAATTAGACTTAAGGAACATATCAGAAATATCAAAAAGCCTATTAAAGATAAAGAAGATGGAAAAACTCTAATTTCAGTAGCTTCCAATTTTTAATTATACCACCAATCCAATCCTAAGTATTTGAAGTGTCAAGGGATAGGGAAAAGATCTCTCTAGGCATTAGGGCGGCAATCTAGTACAGGCCTTGTTGAGGGCAGAATGCAAGTGGATTTATTTATTGGATTCAGTTTATCCTAAATGACTAAATGAACAGAACAATTATTACTGTTTTCTATAATTAAGGGATGTAATTTGTCTTCTATTTTTCACTACCCAGTCATGGATCACACTACTTATTTTGATCACACATTCACACTTATTTCATAGCAACAATTTATGTATGTTTTTTGTGTTTTTTTTTAACAATATGAATGTCTTTTCACCTAAATTGGATTCAAATTTGTTTTAGTCTCACATTAATAATTTCAAAATATTAATCAATGCCACTTATAATACACATTTAGTGATATTTGAATTACTTAATACTAGGACACACTTCATTATTTACTTACTAGTTCACTTCCCATTTCTTTTCCTTACACATCTTAGCTTATAATGTAGGCAATTAATCTTTTTTTACTTTAAGATGATAATAATGACTTATTTAATGTATTTATGGTGACTAATGTAAGTGATTATTATCATAACTATTCAGCATTAGGATCAATGCTAGAACTATTCTTTTCTGCCAACTGAATTTAAAATGATATTGAGACAACATAGGTTAAAGTGCAACTGATTAAGAACACTGTAAATATAATGTAACTTTATAAATTCATATGAATTAGAGTTATAAAGTATATACTAATCTCTCTTCTCTTTTTTGTGACCAATAATCTGGTAGTAAGCAGATTGACATTGAGATAAAATAAATGGCTTGTCAATAAAAACAGGGAGGATGGCAGCGGCTCTGTCTTTGATAAAGCCTTTGGGCGAAACATGTCAGGGGGAATGGGAATCATGGGGTTCCTTAATAAACTGCATTTGAAGTGTATTCTCTTTTTAAAGGGATTTACCTCTTTTATTTGGGTCTAACTGGTAGCTATATTAGTGATTATCCATGTGAGAGCACAATGTAACTAAGTGTCACTTGTAAGGAGAGTGACGGTCATGAACGCAATCAAGGCAATGGCCTCGTAGTTATGAAGCCGTCTACTTACCTGCATTCGCCGACCCAATACGCTCACCTAAGCTCCGCCTACCATCGCTGCCTATGGACCTGAATACGTTCGCCAAAGTTATCAAGAAAGCTGTCAAGAAGCCGCGCACCAAGTACGGAGCGATGAGCTGCGGACTGTTGTTAACTAACAGTCATCGATCTCACTGCTCATCGGCTTCTTCGCAGCTTTCTTGTTATACTGTCACTAAGCACCCACACCAACTATACTGTTTTACCCCCTAAACCACCGCTCCCGGAGCCCCCCGCACCTAAATAAAGTTATTACCCCCTATACCCGCCGCTCCCTGGACCCCTGCCGCAACTATAATAAATATATTAACCCCTAAACCGCTGCTCCCGCACCCGCCGCCACCTACATTATTAACCCCTAATCTGCCGCCCCCTATACCGCCGCCACCTATATTCAAGTTATTAACCCCACCGCAACTAAATAAAATGTTTAACCCCTAAACCGCCGCTCCTGGACCCCGCTGCCACCTATATTAAACTTATTAAACCCCTAAACCTAAGTCCTAACACTAACACCCCCCCTAACTTTAATATTATTTATATAAATCTAAATAAAACTTACTATTATTAACTAAATTATTCCTATTTTAAAAATAAATACTTACCTATAAAATAAACCCTAAGTTAGCTACAATATAACTAATAATTATATTGTAGCTATTTTAGTATTTATTTTTATTTTACAGACAACTTTGTATTTATTTTAACTAGGTACAATAGTTATTAAATAGTTATTAACTATTTAATAACTACCTAGCTCAAATACTTACAAAATGACCTGTAAAATAAAGCCCTAACCTAAGTTACAATTAAACCTAACACTACACTATCATTAAATTAATTAAATAAATTAACTACAATTACCTAAAATGAAATTAAATTAAATAAACTAAACTATAGTACAAAAAAACCCAAACACTAAATTACAGAAAAAAAAAAAGAATTACAAGAAGTTTAAACTAATTACACCTAATCTAAGCCCCCTAATAAAATAATAAAGCCCCCCAAAATAAAAAAAATGCCCTACCCTATCCTAAATTACAAAGTAATTAGATCTTTTACCAGCCCTTAAAAGGGCTTTTTGCGGGGGCATTGCCCCAAAGTAATCAGCTCTTTCACCTGTAAAAAAAAATACAACCCCCCCAACATTAAAACCAACCACCCACATACCCCTACTCTAACCCACTCAAACCCACCCTTAAAAAAAACCATAGCTTTCGCTATGGTCAGACTCCCATTGATTCCTATGGGATCCGCAGCCTACAGGGGCGGCAGATTGAAATCCAGGTACGCTGGCCCCAGAATAGTGGCAAACATACCTGGTAGTAGTTTGATAACTACCAAAAGTAGTCAGACTGTGCCGAACTTGCATTCGGAACATCTGTAGTGATGTAACCATCGATCTGTGTAGATCTGTGATCGTAGATTACGTCACTATATTCTACTTTTGCCTGGCTGTAGGGCTTGATAACTAAGGCGAATCAGCCTCGCCACAAATACACTGCGGAATTCCAGCATATTTGCGGTTGACGGCTTGATAACTAGAGGCCAGTATCTCTGCTTGAACGCTAAACTCAGAATATCAGCAGCTTTACTACAAACAATATACATTGTAACAGCATGCATGAGACATGATTGAGACTTTAATACATCTTTATACTTGCAAACAAGTGTTTCAATATACAGACTGGGCAACACTTAGTACAGCAGTAATAACTTTTACTTGTTCTGACACTTTTACACTTAAATTAACTGGCAGTACTGAATTCAAATAGATGAAAGTTTATTATTTGGGCTATTTGTCATCCATGCTTGATCTGACTCTATGACTGTCTAAATTTATGTTTCATACATACAGCATCCCACACATTTTTGGTAAATATTTTATTATATCTTTTTTATGTGACAACACTGAATAAATTACACTTTGCTACAATGTAAAGTAGTGAGTGTACAGCCTGTATAACAGTGTAAATTTGCTGTCCCCGTCAAAAAAACTCAACACAGCTATACATGTCTAAACCGTTGGGCAACAAAAGTGAGTACAACCCTTAAGTGAAAATGTCCAAATTTGGGCCCAAAGTGTGAATATTTTATGTGTGGCCACCATTTTTTTTCCAGAACTGCCTTAACTCTCTTGGGCAGTGGAGTTCACCAGAGCTTCACAGGTTGCCACTTGGAGTCCTCTTCCACTCCTCCATGACAACATCACGGAACTGGTGGAGGTTAGAGACCGTGCGCTCCCCCACCTTCCATTTTAGGATGCCCCACAGATGCTCAATATGGTTTAGGTCTGGAGACATGCTTGGTCAGTCCATCACCTTTACCCTCAACTTCTTTAGCAAGACAGTGGTCACCTTGGAGCTGTGTTTGGGGTCGTTATCATGTTGGAATACTGCCCTGCGGCCCCTGGAGGGAGGGGATCATGCTCTGCTTCAGTATGTCACAGTACATGTTGGCATTCATGGTTCCCTCAATGAACTGTAGCTCCCCAGTGCCGGCAGCACTCATGCAGGCCCAGACCATGACACGCCCACCACCATGCTTGGCTGTAGGCAAGACACACTTGTCTTTGTACTACTCAACTGGTTGCCGCAACACACACTTGAAACCATCTGAACCAAATAAGTTTATATTGGTCTCATCAGACCACATGACATGGTTCCAGTAATCCATGTCCTTAGTCTGCATGTCTTCAGCAAACTGTTTGCGGGCTTTCTTGTGCATCATCTTTAGACGAGGCTTCCTTCTGGGACGACAGCCATGCAGACCAATTTGATGCAGTGTGCGGCGTACAATCTGAGCACTGACAGGCTGACCCCAACCCTTCAACCTCTGCAGCAATGCTGGCAGCACTCATACCTCTATGTCCCAAAGACAACCTCTGGATATGATGCTGAGCATGTGCACTCAACTTCTTTGGTCGACCATGGCAAGGCCTGTTCTGAGTGGAACCTGTCCTGTGAAACCGCTATATGGTCTTGCCCACCGTGCTGCAGCTCAGTTTCAGGGACTTGGCAATCTTCTTATAGTCTAGGCCATCTTTTTTCAGATCCTCAAAGAGTTCTTAGCCATGAAATGCCATGTTGAACTTCCAGTGGCCAGTATGAGAGAGTGTGAGAGCGATAACACCAAATTTGCACTGTTATACAGGTTGTACACTCATTACTTTACATTGTAGCAAAGTGTCATTTCTTCAGTGTTGTCACATGAAAAGATATAATAAAATATTTACAAAAATGTGAGGGGTGTACTAACTTTTGTGAGATACTGTACCAGTAATATATAGAAATATTCTAAGCAGCATTTCTTATTGTGGTATGACAATTAGATCTAATAATTAATGTATTTGAAAAGCACTGCAAGATCATATCCAGTTAACCCGTTAATGATTGAATAGACTTGGTTGAAATCTCAACTTACTTGTCCCATTTTATGATAATTCATTGTGAAGAAATGCTTATGAAAGCAAGTAAAAAAGCATGATACCTATTGAGATACACTCTATTGTGTTTTTAATCTTTGCATTATATTTTTTAATAATTACAATTAAAGTTATGTCTGTGCTGAGTAAAGGCAATTATCTTAGGCAGAACCCCTCCACTGGCTTAACAGGCATGTCAATGTTAATTCATCTGCAGCAGTATCCTATAGAGTATTGCAGTAGGAAATACTGATGTCCCTCAGTGGGAGGCTAGTCCCTGTGATGCCTGAGTGTAGTTATGGTGAAAGTTCCATTAGGGAAATGCTATGCACATAACAGAGTATTCCTGTGACCCTGTATCATTCAGCTTCTGTGAAGAGTCTTTTCTTTCTTCTTTGTAAATGATATTTCCCAGGGACATAGATCTGAGCTCACAATTTGTAATCCACAAGCAAGTAGCTGGAACAACCTCTATTCTCAACCATCTTCTACTAGGCCAATAACAAAACTTAGAGAGAGATAAGAGGTGGGAGATTTTAAAGCTCTTGTATGGGTTATTGACCTCCTCCTAGTGGTGGGAAATATATCCCATATGTTATGGAGGACTGTGGACATTATCATTTTATGAAAGAAATAACATTATATCAAAAAAGCTAACATTGCAGAAAAAAATTACCAAAAAAAACACAGTTATGCCTATCCTAAAAATGATGTCCCACAAAAAAAAAAAACACCCCAAAATAAAAGGAATTATGTCAAGGGATCACTTGATTTGTTTGGTTTGGTGATAAATTCGATATGCAAGAGCAATACTCAGAATACTGGAACACAACCTCAGACACTCTGACACAGACACTGACACATACACAACCTCAGACACTCTGACACAGACACAAACACACACTCAGACCCACAAAAGACACTCACACACAATTCTTGCAAATTTATTTGCAGCTACAATGTAAACTATCAGATAGCTAGCCTTCTTTAAAATGTCCAGTCATTTTCTCTGGGAAGAGTAAGTTTAAACACAGGTTCCCAGGTTATGTGACTATTTTATCTGGCGTATGTGTGTGTATCTGTGTGTGCATGCATGTATGTGTGTGTATCTGTGTGCGTATGGATGTATGTGTGTGTATCTGTGTGCGTATGGATGTATGTGTGTGTATCTGTGTGAGTATGCATGTATGTGTGTGTGTATATCTGTTTGTGTATGTTTGTATGTGTGTGTATCTGTGTGCGTATGCTTGTGCTTTTGCATGTATGTGTGTGTATCTGTGTGTATGTTTGTATGTGTCAGTGTTTGTGTTTGCTGTTGTGGTGTACTATGTAAGTGCAGCAATAATAAGATTTCTTGCATTATACTTAAGTGCTTCTGTATTTTTTGTTTTGTTATTTTATTACCTTTGCTTCCCCTCTCAACTTTTTGGGGCT
The DNA here is from genome assembly GCF_027579735.1 of Bombina bombina. Classification (NCBI taxonomy): domain Eukaryota; kingdom Metazoa; phylum Chordata; class Amphibia; order Anura; family Bombinatoridae; genus Bombina; species Bombina bombina. Next base: position 216,633,217 of record NC_069502.1, read on the forward strand.
GATTTGCCAACGCCTGGCAGACATGATACGCTGTAGCGTATCATGTATGCCAGACATCGGTTAATGCCGACAGCATACACTGTCTGCATTTAATATTGCACAAGCAGTTCTGGTAAACTGCTTGTGCAATTCTGTGCCCTGCAGATTTGCGGCCAATCGGCCGCTAGCAGGGGGTGTCAATCAACCCGATCGTATAGGATCGGGCAGATTGATGTTCGCAACCTCAGAGGCAGCGGACCAGTTAAGGATCATCGGTCTTAAG